>NC_045979.1:18871554-18979054 GCF_010909765.2 Amblyraja radiata
AAGTCAGATGAGGGAGAGAAGTGAACGAGAAACTTGTTACAGAATTGCATTAAACTCATATGGCATCTCTAACAGTTCTCCGTGACTTGTTAAGTTTTAGGACATGATCAGATGGTTTAAATATCCAAGTTACCTTCCTTTGACTCATTTCATCCCTTGCACCTATCTCTTCTATAATGTAGAGCATTTTACGAGGATGTTGCCAAGACTCGAGGGGCCTGAGCTGTAGGGAGTGGTTGGGCAGGCTACGACTTTATTTCTTAAAGCGCATAGAAGCTGAGGGGTGGTTTTATAGAAGATACACAAAATGCTGGAGTAAATCAGCGAGACAGGCAGCATCTCTGGAGAGAAGGAATAGGTGACTTTTCGGGTCGAGACCTTTCTTCAGTTGATTTTACAGAGGTAAGCATGATCAATAGGGGAATAGATAGGGTGGGTGCACAAAGTCTTCAAATAAAGGGGGAGGGGGGGGGGTGTGAGGGAAAAAGAAGGAAGTGGGGCTGGGGGGGGGGGGGGGGGGGGGGGAGGTTGTTAGATGTTACCTTAAATTAGAGAATTCAATGTTCATACTGTTGAGTTGGAAGCTACCCAAGCAAATTATAAAGTAATTTTCTCTTGTTCTCCAAGTCTGTATTCAAACATTCAGTTTTCAACTAAAATGAGAGACTGGAGAACATATTTTCTTAACAGAACACTCAGTAAGTATAATAAACAAGAAAGGCTCCAACAGATGCATACCCTTATAAAAGGAATTGGGCAGGCAAATGGATGAAGTTTGTGAGGATATAGATGGTTATTGGTGTGGCAGAGACCACGTGACGTTTTGTGGGGAATCTAACTGAGTAACATTGGATTGATATCAAAGAGCATATTATTGAATTTACTCGTGGTTTCTTTACGTATGGTTATTTGATTCATGCGAAAAAAAAATCTATGGCAACATAAGCTCTGCGTGAAGCATCGAGAAACTTGACAAGTAGCTTTGTTTGTAGCTTCACGTGTCAGTTTATTTTGTTAAAGTTAACCTGTAGATCAAAAAGTAACAGTTGCTTTTATAATTTTTCTTCAGTGCTCATGTATTTTTTTCAATTTGCTGGCTTTCATTTACGGGCGGCACAGAGCCACAGCGGGTAGAGCTGCTGCCTCGCATGGCCAGAGACCCGGGTTTGATCCTGACCTCATGTGCTGTCTGTGTGGAGTTTGCATGTTCTGCCTGTGACTGCGTGGGTTTCCTCTGGGTGTTCCGGTTTCCTCCCACATCCCAAAGACGTGCGCGTTTGTAGGTTGAAGTTTGTAGTTTGTAGTTTGTTAGCCTCTGTAAATTTCCCCCAGTGTGTAGAGAGTATCACCAGCTGACTCTCACCGGAAAGGAAACATTTAACATCCGTGAGGGGATTTCACACACTGCGCATTAATGTATTCACTCTTTAGTAAAAAAAAAAATGTTATATGCAAAGTATAACATGGTAAAATTTAGTTTACTTTAGAGATGCATCCTGCACACAGGGGACAATTTATAGATGCCAATAAACCTACAAACCTGCACGTCTTTGGGATGTGGGAGGAAACCGGAGCACCTGGAGGAAACCCACACGGTCACAGGGAGAATGTGTAAACTCCATACAGACAGCCCCCATAGTCAGGATCGAACCTGGGGCTCTGGCACTGTAAGGCAGCAGCCCTACCGCTGCACTACTGTGCCATCCTTGTAAATTCAAACATACCGTTCAGGTTAATATGACGAAACCTTTCCACACACATAAGTATACTTGGCATAAAATCGCTTCCCCAAATTTAGCAATAAATGCACGTCCATTTTGATGCAGAACACAACTTTACCAAGCTTGGATATGTAAACTTCTTGGAAGATTTTCATCCAAACTTGTTTCTGAAATAACCAAAGACGTGTGATGCTTATGCAAGTGTTCGCACCCTGAGGAAACTGTAGAGTCGGCACCTGGGTGCCTCTGTATTTTCCCTGACACTTCAAATATCACTTCTCTGCCTTCAGGAGAAGCTGGCAGGAAGCCAACGGCAACAGATTTACAATGGAGAGACACACTTCCCTTCCAACCTTTGACCATATTTGAGGAGATCATTCCCACAGAAAAAGTTAGACAGGAGTGGGCTACATATCTTCACATCTTCCCATGGACTTCCTTGAAGAATGTTAAAACAGCATGGAAAAATAAAGACACAAAGTACTGGAGTAACTCGCACAGTGGTGCAGCGGCAGAGTTGCTGCCTTACAGCACCAAGACCCGGGTTCACTCCTGACTATGGGTGCTGCATGTATGGTGTTTGTACATTCTCCCAGTGACCGCGTGGGTTTTCCTGTTTCCTCCCGCACTCCAATGACGTGCAGGTTTGTAGGTTAATTGGCTTTAGTAAAATTGTAAATTGTCCCTAGTGTGTAGGATAGTGCTAGTGTCCAGGTCGACGTGGACTCGGTGGGCCAAAGGGCCTGCTTCCACGCTGTATCTCTAAAGTAAAGTAAACTCAGCGGGTCAGGCAGTATCTCTGGAGAACGTAGTTAATGCCTTTTGTCTATATATAAAGCAAGGACTTTGCTTCAGTTATCTATATATTTCAGTTTGAACTACAGCTACTCTCCAACCTACGTAATAGGCATCTTACGTAAACTTGCACATGTAAACAATTCCGTACTTAGTCCCGAGCGCAAACAAGGCAGTTTATATTTTCCACAACGCTGTACGATCAAGTTCACATCATGCTTACCCAGAAGGCCACGTGCCACAGGAAATACCGCAACAATGCGACAGAACATTGGAGATTGAAGGGAGACTTGATGTAAAATCATGGGAGGCATAGATAGTGTAGACAATCAGAGCCTTTTTCCCAGGATGGAAATGTCCAACACTAGATGGCATGGCCAGAGGATGAGAGGGGGGGAAGGTTAATGAAGGTGCACGGGGCAAGTTTTCTTTTACACAGAGAGTGATGGGGGCCTGGAACATGCTACCAGGATGGTGATGGAGGTAGATACAATAGTACAAGAGGCTTTTGGATAAATACAGAAATGCAGAGAATGGAGGATTATGGATCATGTACATGCAGTTGAGATTAGTTTATCTTGGCATCATGTTCGGCACAAACATTGTGGGCCAAAGGGCCCATTGCTGTGCTGTACTGTTCGATGCACTATGCTGAGAAAGTTGTGCGCCATATGCTCTGACGACTTAGAATAGATCTCCATAATTGAGCCATCTGCGCACAAAATTCCCAATTATTTTTGGTAATTACATTTGAGATCAAAAGTGAGTGAATTTCTAGTTTTGGAAGTTAGCTATGGGTTTCATTATTTTCTTGTCATTTCCAGCTAAGAAGTTATCTTTAATGAGGTCGATGGCATGATCAGCAAGCTGGGTGCAGGGATTGGAAACGGTCCTTAGAGTTCCAAAGCCAACTGTTCATGTGAGATTTTTTCCATGGAGATGTCAAAGAACTTTAAATTCTTGGGCGTGCATATTTCCTGGTCCCAGCACACTGATGCAATTATAAAGAAAGCACATCAGCGCCTCTACTTCCTGAGAAGATTACGGAGAGTTTGTCAAAGAGGACTCTCTCGAACTTCTACAGGTGCACAATAGAGAGCATGCTGACCGGTTGCATCGTGGCTTGGTTCGGCAACTTGAGAGGAAAAGATTGCAGAAAGTTGTGACCTCTGCCCAGTCCATCATCGCTCTGACCTCCCCACCATCAAAGGGATTATTCACAGTTGCTGTCTCAAAAAGGCAGCCAGCATCATCAAGGACCCAGTCCATCCTGGCCACACACTCATCTCTCCGCTGCCATCAGGTAGAAGGTACAGGAGCCTGAAATCTGGTACATCCAGGTTCATGAACACCTTTTCCCCCCACAGCCATCAGGCTATTAAACTCACCATCAAACAAACTCTGAACTATAACAGCCTATTGCACTTTATGTGTTTATTTATGGGTATATATATGGTCTATCGTATATAGACACACTGGACTGTTCTGTATTTATGCTTACTATATTCTGTTGTGCTGCAGCAAGCAAGAATGTAATTGTCCTATCTTGGACACATGACAATAAACAATAAACGATCTTGACTTGACTTGAAGGGTTGATGGAGTAACTCAGTAGGTCAGGCAGCATCTCTGGATCAATGAATAGATGACCTATCGATGTCCTCCAGGGTTGGTGGGACTGGAGAAAATGTAATAAACAGGAATTGCAGATGCTGGTTTATACCAAAGATAGACACAAAGTGCTGGAGGAACTCAGCGGGTCTGGCAGCATCTCTGGAGAACATGGATAGGTGACGTTACGGGTCGGGACCCTTGTTCAGAAGAAGGAAGACTGAAGAAGGGCCCTGACCTGCAACATCACCTACCCATGTTCTCCAGTGATGTTGATTGACTCGCTGAGTTACTCCAGCACTTCTATCTTTGGTGGGACTGGAGCATGTGATTTGATTTGAAACATTGGTGCAATGGATGACCTTTGCAAAGATTGTGCATTGTATGTCCCACAGCAAGTGTCTGGGAACAAGATGTTCATTTCCCAGCATTTTTCCTGAGGAACATGTGATTTGCCCCAGAAACACAAAGCAAAAAGAATATGGAGAGGAATTGCTGTGATGGCAACAGATAAAATAGGAAAGAAACAGGCCCTTCAGCCCTCAATGTCTGTGGCAGACATAATGCCAAGACCAACTCTTATCTGCCTGCACATAATCCATATTCCTCCATTCCCTGCATATCCATGTGCCTATCCAAATGCCTTTTAAATGCCACTATTGTATCTAGAGCATATCATCGAAAAAAGATATTAAACTGATAAGAACAGATAGCACATTTAAACATATAAAAAGCCGTCTTATTGTTACTCCACATAAATAGTTTAAGCTCATACCCACATTTCTTTCTGTTTGAATTCCATCCTGGCACATAACAGATGACACAATAAGAATGACGTTATCAGTTGGCTTTTTATATTGTTTTGTTTAATTTAGTTTAGAGACACAGCATGAAAACAGGCCTTTTGGCCCACCGAGCATGCGCCAACCAGCGATCTCCATAGACTAACACTATCCTGCACACACTAGGGACAATTTACAATTTTATCAAGTTAATTAACCTCCAAAACCTATATGTCTTTGGAGTGTGGGAGGAAACCGGAGCACCCGGAGAAAACCCACGCAGGTCACCAGGAGAACGTACAATCTCCGTTCAGCCTACATAGCTAGAATCGAACCCGGGTCTCTTGCACTGTAAGGCAGCAACTCTACCGGTGCACCTCAATGTTAGTAAAATTGCTATTGTACTCATTTATGAGCTTTGGTTAGTAAGACTGCACCTTTGAAGCAAATTATTTATAATACCGTCTGGGACCTTGCGTCCCTATGGCATTAACATTGAATTCTCCCAATTTTGCTAGCCCTTGCTGTCTCCTCCCCTTCCTTAACCCTCTAGCTGTCTCCTCCCACCCTCCCATCCGCCCGCCCTCGGGCTCCTCCTCCTCCTCCCCTTTTCCTTCTTCTTCCCCCCCCCCACCCCCCATCAGTCTGAAGAAGGGTTTCGGCCCGAAACGTCGCCTATTTCCTTCGCTCCATAGATGCTGCTGCACCCGCTGAGTTTCCCCAGCAATTTTGTGTACCTACTCATTTCTCTTTGGTGGGATTGTCTAGTTCCTGTTGTCCTTCTACCCCGTTTGCAGTAAATCAGCACGGTCACAAAGTGTTTTAATGTCATTCGTTCTAAAGCTTCTGGGCCTGTACATATTTGCAATAGTCAAGGAAACTTCTCACATTTATTCAGGATGACAGCATTGAAAAGGTGTTAAAATCACGGCACCTAAATATTTATGAACAGAAATACCTTCTGGTGGAGTGGCACAGGGCGAGAACTGCTGAGATCAGGAAGAGCAGATTGGCCACACTTCCATAGGCACCTGTTGGTAAATATGCAAAGGGAGAAAATATATTTCACAGACTGAAATGAATGGAAAATGCTTGTTTTTGAGCCCGTGGCCAGGATGGTGTGGGCCTTCAATGATACAAGCTGGGTGGCACGTTGGCTCAGCAGTAGAGTTGCAGCCTTACAGCGCCACAGACCCGGGTTCGATTCTGACTATGGATGCTCTCTGTACAGAGTTTGTACCATCTCCATGTGGCCCCATGTTTTTTCTCCGGGTGCTCTAGTTTCCTCCCACACACCAAAGATGTACAGGTTTGTAGGCCAGGTTCAAGATAGACAAAAAATGCTGGAGCAAATCAGCGGGACAGGCAGCATCTCTGCAGAGAAGGAATGGGTGATGTTTTGGAACGTTATAAAACTATCTATATCTCTCGTTTCCCTTTCCCCTGACTTCAGTCTGAAGAAGGGCACAGGGCAATGTCCAGGGATTTAGAGATGAGCATATTCAGTATTATGGTGATGAAGGCTGAGCTGTGGCAATGAACAGAGGAACGGGATAGGTCTTCTTATGGTCAAGGTGATTCGGAGTTGAATGCAGTGCAAGTGAGATGATATTCCCCATAAACCTATCTTTCCTGTACGCAAATTGCATGGGGTCGAGAGAAACAAAGAACTGAAGTTGCTGGTTTATATATTATGAAAAACATGGATAGGTGACGTTTCTGGACAGTTCAGAAGACTGGGATAGATGTGGGCCATTTCCAGTCTTTCAAAGCACTAATCGATGTTAGAGCTATGGGGTGGTAGTCATGGAACATAGAAGAGCACAGCACAAGAACAGCCCTTCGGCCCCTTTTGCCTTACAGTGCCAGAGACCCGGGTTCAGTCCTGACCATGGGTGCTGTCTGTATGTAGATTGTACATTCGCCCTGTGACCACGTGGGTTTTCTCCGGGTGCTCTGGTTTTCTCCCACATTCCAAAGATGTACAGGTTTGTGTGTAGGATAGTGTTAGAGTACATGGTGATTGCTGGACTCGTGGACTTGGTGGGCTGACGCCCCTGTTTCCACGCTGTATCTCTCAAGACTAAAGTAAAGTCTATGCTTCTATGACCTTGGATAGGTCACTTTACCTTTCTCTCATACAAGAGAATGTTTTGGATTTAATATTATTTATGTGCGAGATACAATCAGTAAATAAAATTACTATCAAACTGACCACTGAGTGCCATACAGTAAAACATGTCTGTCTGCTTAATATCCACAGTGTGAATCTTTGCTCGGTGTGGCACTGATATGTAATGTACTTAACATGGGCAGATTTAAGTCAATAATCAGTATGGGAAAGTGGTTCCACGCATTATCCTGGTAAGCTATATTTCATATTACTGCAGTGCGTGATAGTCCTTTTTACCACTGGCATTTATCAAACACACACTGAATGAATAGTGTTTACCAAGGTTCCCAACTGCACTCATTTCTTTAATCGATGTCAAACCTGAAATCATGTAATTAACTATTTTATGTAACTAGTTTGGAGCTGTCTGGAATAAAGTCAACCTAATGAGAAATGTCATATTGCTGCTATTCATCACCTTGCTCAAAGTACAAAATTACTCTCCCTTCATGGTCCTGTAATGCATGGTAACCATTAGATCCTTCACTAAGCATTGAGATTTTCAAGAGCAAGCCAACACACATTCATTAGCTACATGCCTGAGGGGCTGGCAATGAATGAGGAGAGGAATTATCTCTCCAAAGTTTCTTGGGCAGATATTAATACCTTGAGTCACATCAGTTATTTTTTCATCTTCCATCAAGGATATTAAACGATTGCTGCATTTATAGCTGAGCGGCAACAGTGGTGCAACTGGTGGAGCTGCTGCCACAAAGTGCCAGGGATCCACGTTCGATCCAGACCTTGGGTGCTGTCCTTGTAGAGTTTGGATGTTCTCCCTGTGACCGCGTGGGTTTCCTCCGGGTGCTCTGGTTTCTTTCAACACCTTAAAGACGTGCAGGTTCGTTGGTTAATTGGCCCTCTGTAAATTGCCCCTAGTGTGTAGGGGGTGATTGAGTAAGTGCGATAACATAGAACTAGTGTGAATGGGTGATCATGGACGTGGACTTGGTGAGCTGAAGGGCCTGTTTCCATGCTGTAACTTTCAATCTGAGATGGATAACTAAATAGCTAATGGTGCAGGAGAGGTGAGGTCCAGCTAAGGCAAGGGTTCCCAACCTGGGGAAAATTTACCCCCAGGTGGTAAATTTCACCCACCCAGGGGGTAAATATGCTGATTCTGGATTTGTACATATTTTTCTCATTGACTGACTGTAGGTATGTTGCAAAACTTACCTTCAGCGGCGCTACAGTTCTGTCACTGCCCATGTGCGCGACTTTGACGCCTTTGAGAGGGGGACGGGTTTAAAACGCCGTTTTCTCTAGGCTATTGAAATCGATGTTGTTCAGCCTGCTTAGTTGCTGACGAAAAATCGCTGCGACATTCGTTTGCTGCAGTTATTTTTTAAACTAAGTTGGATTATTTAATTGCTGTAGTAAATTAAAAATCATCTTCTAAAGCCGCGAACGCCGACAACGGGGCGGATCTCACGTAGGGGACAAGGCAAGGTAGGCTGTTTATTTTTACATAAAAAAGTGCTTCTTAAGATCCCTTTAATCAACATTTTAAGTTGCGAGAAGGTGACTTGGGGCCCATCCGAACCGGCAGTATTTTTCCTGCCGACATGGGGCTCAAATCCACTGCCACCGCAATGTTCCAAACCAACGCGTTCCACAAAATCCCATTCGCAAGCAATGGCCATTAATTTACAGCAATTAAACACTAAATTCCTTCCATTTGGCCTATAAATTAATGACAATGAGATTTAAAAATCATGTTTTATTGTGAATTCTTGTGTGAATGTTCTTTGGACACTTAGGTTATTTAAAAATGTAAATCTTTTCTTAAGAAATGGATAGATGTTTAGATCTAGTAATTGAATTTTGGTATTAGCTACAATTGGGTAACTAACTAATTATATGCTTTAATTTCAGGTCATCCAAGTAAGATTGTTTAATATTTGTTTCAGAATGCTTCAATCTATAATAACTGAAAATTTCTTTCAGTTCTCTTAATTTTTAATAAAGTTATGGCCATTTGACTGTCCTTGATCATGGCTTGTGTTAAGTCAATGGAAAAGCAATAGGGCACAAGATGCCGAGTATGAAAATGGCCATAACTTTTTTAATACTGAAGATATGAAAGTGAATTAGGTGTTAAATTAAACTTCTTTTTATGCTTTATCTGATGGGATAAATTGCAGACTTGATTTTTAAAATCTCAAAATTTTGTAACATTGCTACTGACTGTGTTTGGTTCTGGTATACTAGTATCTGTTCATCATTAGTTGTTCATAAATAAGTGAAATAACATTGTTATGTGCTATTAAAGTTGCCTGGGGTAAATGGGACGAAAAAGGTTGGGAACCCCCGAGCTAAGGCAAGGTTAAAGCACTCATAATTATGATCAGCTGGAGGTACAAAATTGTTCACTCTGCAGATATGTTGCCTATCTACAAACCCAAACGTCTTTGGGATGTGGGAGGAAACCAGTGTATCCAGAGGAAATCCACATAGTCACAGTCACCAACACCAATTAATTGATTAAATTGATTGAAAGATACAGCATGGAAACAGGTCCTTTGGCCCACTGAGTCCATGCCGACCATCAATCACCTGGTCAGACTAGTACTAAGTTATCCCACTTTCACATCCACTCCCCGCACACTAGGGGTAATTTACAGAGGCCAATTAAGCTACAGTCTCAAGAATAACTTCTTCACAGCAACCATTGGGCTCTTGAACATTACACCACACTCACCTCAACTATGAACCACGTGGATTTCCTCTGGGTGCTCCATTTTTCTCATACATCCCAAAGACGTGTGGGTTTGTACGTTAATTTCCTCATTGATCCCAAAGACGTGTGGGTTTGTAGGTTAATTTCCTCATAGATCCCAAAGACGTGTGGGTTTGTAGGTGAACTTGCACTGTTATGGAGTGATTTATTTTAGACATTAGAGATACATTGTGGAGTCAGGCCATTTGGCCCATTGAGTCTGTGCCAACCAGCGATCAACCAGCAATGTCCTACACACTAGGGACAATTTACAATCTTACCGAAGCCAACTAACCCACAAACCAGTACGTCTTCGGAATGTGGGAGGAAACCGTAGCACCTCCAGGAAACCCACGCGGGAACAGGGAGAACATACAATCTCCGTACAGACAGCAACCATAGTCAGGGACGAACCTGGGTCTCTGGTGCTGTAAGGCAGCAACTCTACCGCTGCACCACTGTGCCACCCTAAATTCATTCAATTTTAATTATTATTATTTCTGTAGAAGACGTTAGATGCTGACTCTTTCATTTCCCCGAAAGTCCTCGTGCTAATGAAGTTAGAACTATTGTGAACAGGTGATCGATGGTCGGCGTGGACTCAATGGGCCAAACAGCCAGTTTCAATGCTGTATCTCTAACCTAAACTAAACTAAACCTACAGGTTAAAAATACTGGTGCCCAAAACCATCGAGTTTGAGACTTAGACTTTATAGATACAGCGGCACACCGTGTCCGCGCTGACTAGCGATATAGTTATCACTAGCACTAAATCACATATCATGATAAATTGCCTTTCAATGTACCTGAAATCCTTTTCACTCTTTGTCTCGCTCTTACCACAGGCTTCGGTTTTGCACTTTTGTGGGGTTATCTAGTATTACTGTTGTTAATTTATTGTGTGACTGACTACTGCACCAGGCCATTCAGCATCAATTGTTGGAAAGATCAGACTTCTCCCTTGGTTTTTGAGACTCTCTGTTCCGCAGCCACCATTACTTGCACAATGACAGCGATGCATTGTTCAGATGAGCTTGCAGGTTAACCTTGAAGAGCAAAGATGTTTTCCCAGCTGTTCTTGCAAAGGTTACATGAAAAACAACAGCTGTCATAGCGGAGAGCTAATTGCAACGCCACTACCCTGCCAGTACTTCATTTATGCAGTGTCTGTAAGTTTGACTTCATAACATGAAATAGGTCATATGACCACCCCTTCCCTCCCTCCCTCGCTCCCTCCCCATCTAAACGTTTTAAACATCAGGATATGGAACGTGATTCTGCCAACAACTTATGCAGTGAAACAGGTAGATTCACCGAATGTAGGCACAAAGTGCTGGAGTAACTCAGCAGATCAGGCAGCATCTCTGGAGGAAAAGGATAGGTGACGTTTTGGGCCAGGACCCTTCTTCAGTCTGAAGGTGGGGGCAGGTGAAGAGTTGGAGGTGAGAAAAGACCAGGATCAATCAGGGCCAACAACAAATATCCTCATGAAGGGAGGTGCCCGGGTCGCACTTTGTATATCTCTTTGGTATAATCCAGCATCTGCAGATTTTGTTTCTAGATTCATCAAGGGGTCATCTGACATCTGAGAAATTAAAATCCAACCTGGTCTATCAAAGCAATGATCACAAATGCCCTACACATGTAGCATGATGGAGTAACAGAGCACAGAAACAGCCATTTGGCCCTACTCATCTATGCCAACCAAGTTGCCCCCATCTAAGCACACCCCATTTGCTCACATTTGGCACGTGTCCCTTGTGGCACCAGACATGACACCAGATCAGCAATTAACACGCTGGCACACACACAGTGAGGTGAACTCACCCGATGGACTCGATTTCCAACGACAAACTTGAGCATCTAGATTCATCCCACCAGCTTCCTCTCTGTCCCCAGAGCCCCGTAACCATTAATCATATCCAGCTGTGGCTCGGTTGCCTGTGGTCGGGATCGGAGCGGACCTCAAAGGGGATGTGTTGTCACACCCTCTAAACCTTTCCTATCCATGTACCTGTGCGATATGGGCCTTTGATTCCATCTCCAACTCACAATGTCTCGGAGACACACCCACCACAATCAAATACTAGTTGAGGCAGATACTATCATCGCTGTTGTAGTACCTGCCTCAACTACCTCCTCTGGCAGCTCATTCCATATATCCACCACCCTCTGAGTGAAAAAGTTCTGTCTCAGATCCTTATTAGTCTTTCCCTTCTTACCTTGAACTTATATCATCTTTTGATTCTCCTACCCAGGGTAAAAGATTCTGTGCATGCATCCTATCTGTTCGCCCACCCGATATCTATTTGTAAAACAAAAACTTTTCACTGTGCCTCGGTATATTTGACAATAAACTATTCACCTCATGATCTTGTACACCTCTATAAGATCACCCCTTAGCCTCCTGCACTCCAAGGAATAAAGTCCTCACCCGCCCAAATTCACCCTCTCATCCTCGTAGTTTTACCTATGATTATTGATGTCCACAAAGAACAATCAGCTGTCAATCCAACACCATCCATCTGAAGGACCTAGACATTGTTTCATAAAGATTGTTCACTATAGACACATGGAGCAAGTTTGTAAAATCAAGTCAAAACAGACTATTCCAGCATTTCCATGAGATAAAGGTGTACAGGCGAGGAGAGGACGTTGGTTCGCTGGACGATCCACACATCCAAGGAAGGCAGTGGCTGAAGTCCCTGCAGCTGCCTGGGGCTCGCCTGGATCAGGCACTGCTCATAAGAACTAGAGCACGGAGTGGACTTTGATAATGGCGGCAATACATGGCGCCTCTTGCATGTGCGACCAGTGGAATATTTCTCTACAATTTGCTAATTGGGGATTTGCTTAGGTATGGCGATACTTTACTGAGCTGTTTGTAAGAAAATAATTTCACTGTGCAATTGCACTTCACACATACGACAATAAAAGCACCATTGGACCATTAAAACTTTGAACCATTGAAGAAGGGTCCCAACCCGAGACGTCATCTTTCCATCTTGGCCAGAGATGCTGCGTGGCTCCTTGAGTTACTCCAGCACTTTGTGCCTTTTCTTATTCCAACAAGAATAGTTTTCTCACCAAAATAACTGAATTTTGATTCTTTTTTAACAGAACATTGTACATAAAATAATACAGCACAGTAACAGGCCCTCCCACCCACATTGCCTCTGCAAACATGAAGCAAAACTAATCGCATCTTTCTGAAAATGGTCCACATTCCCCCATTCCCTGCATATCCATGTACCTATCCAAAAACCTCTTAAACACCACTATTGTACCTGCCTACACCATGTTCCAGGCAGCCACCGCTCTCTGTGTACAGGTATGTTTAATAGGCAAAATATTTGCACTAAATGTTGTACACTTTATCCTTTATCTTTATCTGTGCACTCTGGATAGCTTATTGTAGATTTAGTTTTAGAGATACACATGGAAACAGGCCCTTCATCCCACCGAGTCTGCACCGACCAACGATTGTCTATACACTAGTTCTATCCTGCAGATTAGGAACAATTTACAGAAGTCAATTAACCTACAAACCTGTACGTCTTTAGAGTGTGGAAGGAAACCGGAGCACCCGGAGGAAACCCACGTGGTCACAGGTAGAACGGATAAACTGCGTACAGACAAGCACTCGTAGTCAGGATCGAACCCAGGTCGATCGCGCTGTAAGGCAGCAACTCTACCACTGAGCCACTGTGCTTCATTGTATTCATGTGTAGTCTTTTCTTTGAGAGCACGCAAACAAAAACCTTTCACTGTATCTAGATACACATGACAACAATAAGCTAAACTGAACTAATGAGATTCAGTGGAATGATATTACATTTAAGATTGCTTATATTAATGAGTCTAAACCGTACAACATAACAGTTGAAAATTATTCAATATATTTCTCAACCAGATATGACTGCATTTAAAATATATATATTCACGCACAAAGCACTGAGCCGTAGAATGTATTGGTGATTATAAGAGTAAATCAGTTTCATAAAATGTTAAAGATGACTTTAAAGAATTGCTTATTTTCATGAGATTGCGCACTTATGGGCAGGGGGTGGAAAATCTTTCTTATCTTGTTAATACTGACACTTTTATTTTTCACTCGAACAAGCAAGGAAGTTCATTTTCATGGCAAGACTTTACTAGTTGGCGCTTTGATTGGACAAAGAGACAATAATTTATCTGGTAGGTGATTGTTCAGTAAAGTAACAGCTTTATTTGGCAGCATGAGATGGACTATATTCACATCACCGCTCTCCCATCGTGGTATTGAAGGCCTGATATGATGAGCACAGACACAAGTAAATAGGCTCCCTACAAAGGTACAACATACAAAATCTGTCAAAGGCCTTACAAATCAGGATTATTCTTCTTCTCTAAACACACCGCATGATAAACTTGTTCTGAATGCCACATTGGAAGGAATGGAGTGGGGGTTGGGGGGGGAAGGGGAGAAAAAATAAATGCTGTTTTTGAAATAGGCTCGGATTATCTGAATTCCACGATGGATCACAGGCCTGAATCCGCGTCGAGAGCTTGCCTGGTGCTCTGCAATCGTGTGACGTGACTTAGTACAGCACAAAAACAAGAATACTGCAGGATGTTACAAAATAAAACTGCATGAGCATTTGCCTCAGAAGGTTTAGAGGTCTTCGTATGCCAATGTAATTCTGCCCTCGTTGTCTATATTCATGTGCTATTTAGTTCTTTCGGGATAATTCAGCCATAGAAAATCCCGGATTCAACTTTTCCAGCAAGAAAATTGTCTCAGGCAATTTGTTAACCTTAAGTTGAAAAGCTCCTCTTGAACTGCTGCAGGATCTTTTACAGAAAACTGAAAGCACTTCTAAGTTATGTAAAGGCTGTTGAATAACTCCGTCTGCTGCACAGATCTTTGGTCTTTAGTTTGAAGCCTTGGAAAGAAAGGCAGATGGATCCCCATCGTGATGATCTATTGTCCTTTTTATTTGTCCCTCCCTTCTCTTCTCGACTTGTAAAAAGTTCCGTGTTTACGAATGGAAGGGTGAGTGAAAATACCCGGACTGTCTTCGAGGCAATTTTCATCAGAAAGGAGAAGTCATTCGACGGCAACAGGTTCATGAAGAGAGGAGATGTCACGGGTTCCTTTGTGGACTGGTCGTCTGGATCTCCCGGGCTTGTGTACCCAACAGCTGGATATGGTGGCTCAGCCCCTCGCTGGAGAAGACATGGATCCCACAGTGCAGCTTTGGAGTAACGAGTGACAGACGACGGATGGAGACTCACAGCAGCTAAATCATTTTGTTGAGGTCAGTGGCACACACAGGATAAGCTGCCTTGGTAAGGGTCCTCTCTCGCCCCATGCATGTGTCAGGAAACCTGCGAACCAAGGAGAGATGGCGTGAGAAAAAGGCACTCAAGAACATTGTTTTTACAAAGATGAGAAAGTGGGATAACCTCGAACTCGTCCATGCCAACTAAGATGCCCCCTTCAAAGCTAGTTTGGCCCATATCCCTCGAAGCCTTTCTTATCCGTGTACCTGTCCCAATGTTCATGTAAATAAGTTCTAGGAGCAGAATTAAGCCATTTGGCACATCAAGACTACTCCACCATTCAATCATGGCTGATCTATCTTTCCCTCTCAATTCCATTCTCCTGCCTTCTCCACGTAATACCTGAGACCCTTACTAATCAAGAATCTGTCAATCTCTGCCTTAAAAATATGCATTGACTTGGCCTCCACAGCAATGAATTCCACAAATTCACCACCTTCTGAATAAAGAAAATGATGCCCAGTCTGAAGAAGGGTTCCGACCCAAAACGTCACCCATAATTTTTCTCGAGAGATGCTGCCTGACCCGTTGAGTTACTCCAGCATTTTGTGTCTATACAATGTCATTTAAATGCTGTTATAGTATCTGCCTCAGTTACCTTCTCTGGCAGCTCGTTCCATATACTCATCACCCTCTGTGTGAAAATGTTGCCCCTCATGTTCCTATTACATCTTTCCCAAAGACTAGTAATGCACTGAGATAAATAATTTTGCCTTATCCTTGTCTCATTGGGAGATTCCTTATTTTTAAACAGTTTCACATGCAGAGGGTGGCACAGTGGTGCAGCTAGTAGAATTGCTGCCTCATGGCGCCAGGGACCCAGATTCAATCCTGACCTCAGGTGCTGTCTGTATGGAGTTTGCACGTTGTCCCTGTGACTGTGTGGTTTTCCCCCCG
Source organism: Amblyraja radiata (assembly GCF_010909765.2). Classification (NCBI taxonomy): domain Eukaryota; kingdom Metazoa; phylum Chordata; class Chondrichthyes; order Rajiformes; family Rajidae; genus Amblyraja; species Amblyraja radiata. The sequence continues at coordinate 18,887,578 of NC_045979.1, forward strand.
GGTGCTCCAGTTTCTTCCTGCATTCTAAAGTTTGTTGTTTAATTGGCCCTCTGTAAATTGGCCCGATATGTCGGGAGGGGATGAGAAAGTGGGTAACATGAAACTAGCGTGAACAAGTGTTAACAGGTCATTGATGTCAGAGTGGACTCAGTGGGCGTGAGGGCCTGTTTCCGTGCTGTATTTAAACTAAACTAATACATCACCACTGCTGTATCTCAACAGCAATCAATTTCTCATGTTGTGGGATAAGTGTGCTGTACATCACATACCGCTAATAAAAAAGTCAAATATAAGGAACCAGCATCTGCCGTTCCTTGTGTCAACATGATTTTAATTTCAGGCTACAGCAAGGAAACATAAATGGATTATCCTTTCAAAGCAGAAATTCCTTATAAGATGCACCAAGTCTCCAAACATACAAAGAAGCAGAATTGAACCATGACTGGATATGCAGGGAATGGAGGGATATTTTGAGTAAAGAAGCAAGGAGGTCCTACTGTAGTTGTACAGGGCTCTGGAGTATTGTGTGCAGCTTTGGTCTCCTAATTTGAGGAATGCCATTCTTGCTATTGAGGGAGTGCAACATAGGTTCACCAGGTTAATTCCCAGGATGGCGGGACTGACAATATGATGAAAGAATGGATCGACTGGGCTTATATTCACTGGAAATTAGAAGGATGAGAGAGGATCTTATAGAAACATTTAGAATTCTTAAGGGATTGTACAGGCTAGATGCAGGAAAAATGTTCCAGATGTTGGGGGAGTCCAGAACCAGGGATCACAGTTTAAGAATAAGGGGTAGGCCATTTATTACTGAGATGAGGAAAAATATTTTCGCCCAGAGAGTTGTGAATCTGTGGAATTCACTGCCCAGAAGGCAGTGGAGGCCAATTCACTGGATATATTCAAGTTAGATATAGCTCTTCGGGCTAACGGAATCAAGGGATATAGGGAAAAAGCAGGAACAGGGCACTGATTCTGGTTGATCAGCCATGATCACAGTGAATGGTGGCGCTGGCTCGAAGGGCCGAATGTCCTAAACCTGCACCGACTTTCTATATGGATCATGTGCAGGCAGCTGAGATTAGTTTAACTTGGCATCTTGTTCGGCACAGACATTGTGGACCAAAGGGCCTGTTCCTGTTATGTACTGTTGTATATTCTATGCAACATGTCAGCTTTCTACCATTTACTTTTAGAACATAGAACAGCAGAGCACCAGGCCCTTCTGTACCGAGCATGATGCCAAGTTAAACTCATCTCATCTGCCTGAACGTGATCCATATCCCTCCATATCCACAAGTAAGAGCTTAAACATGGAGCAGTGCAGCAGAGGGACAGGCCCTTTTGCCCACAATGTCTGCAGAATATGATGTCAAGACCAACTGCCTCAACTACCTCCTCTGGCAGCTCATTCCACATACCTGCTCTCCCCACAGTGAAAAGGTTGCTCTTCAGGTTCCTAATAAATATTACTGAAGAAAGGTGCCAAGCAGAAATGTCACCCATCCTTTTTCTCCAGAGATGCTGCCTGGTCCATTGAGTTACTCCAGCTCTTTGTGTCTACCTTTGAACCTGTGAGGTCTTGTTCTTGATTCCTCTAGCCTGAGTAAAAGACTCTGTGCATTCACGCTGTGTAATCCTCATGATCTTATACACCTCTTGGATCACCCCTCTTCATCCTGCACTCCAAGGTATAAAGTCCTTACCTGCCCAACCTCTTCCACAGTGCAGGCCCTCGATTCTTGGCTACATACATCCTCGTAAGTCTTCTGTGCACCCTTACCAGCACAATACCATCTTTCCTCTGGGAGGGTGACCAAAACGAACACAATATCCCAAATATGGCCGCAGCAACTCCTTGTACATCTGTAACATAACGACCCAACTTCTACACTCCATACCTTGACTGATGAAGGCCAATGTACCAAAAACATTATTTACCACCCTATCTACCTGTGATGCCACTTTCAGGGAACTATGAACTATTTTGTGTGGGATGGAACTGCAGATGCTGGTTTACACAGAAGATAGACACAAAATGCTGGAGTAACTCAGCGGGGCAGGCAGCATCTCTGGAGAGAAGGAATGGGGGACACTTCTTCAGACTTGGGTGCCGTTTTGGGTCGAGACCCTTCTTCAGGATTGCGTCACATTTCGGGTTGAAACCCTTCTTCAGACTATTTAGAAATATAGAAATAACCATTAAAGTTGAAGTACATCATTCATTCTGTTCTTTTTATATCATTTTAATAAAGTTATTAAACATATAACACACTTATAGTTAATTAGAACATTAAACTAAGGCATGGTAATTGAAATAAAAAGCTTTTATTTCCTTTGCCTCCTTGCAATACAACCTCAATTAAAATCAATGGGAGGCGCAAAGTGCTGGAGTAACTCAGCGGGTCAGGCAGCATCTCTGGAGATCATGGATAGGCGATGTTTCGGGTTAGGACACTTCTTCAGGACTGAAAGCTGGAAGAGAGGAGGGTCAGGACAGAGCTTGGCTGGTAATAGGTGAACACAGCCGAGGGTTTTTGTTTTGATAGGCAGATTGTTGAACATAAGCCGGGGATGAAAGGTCAGGTGTGCAGGCGCAGTGGTGCAGTGGTAGAGTTGCAGCCTTACAACGCTATGGACCCGGGTTCGATCCTGACTACGGGTGCTGTCTGTACAGAGTCTGCACGTTCTCCCTGTGACCGCGTGGGTTTTCTCCGAGTGCTCTGGATTCCTCCCACTTTCTAAGGACGCACAGGTTTGTAGGTTAATTGGCTTCTGTAAAGATTGTAAATTGTCCTTGGTGTGTAGGATAGTGCTAGTGTACGGGGATCGCTGGTCGGTGTGGGCTCGGTGGGCCAAAGGGCCTGTTTCCGCGCTGTATCTCTAAACTTAAACTAAGTTGCAAATTGTGAAGCTTGGGGAGAGAAAAGTTGTGAATTGGAAGGAATGCAGGATGCAGGTTGGGGGAAGGGGGATGGGGGAAGGGGGATGGGGAGGTAAGAAACCAGTGGTGGGTCAGCCTGGGCTTAGGGGAGGATAGGGGAGTGGGGGGGGGGGGGCAGTGGGGGAGGGGAAGAGGGGAGTCAGGAGAAGCTGAAGTAAAAAGTTACCTCACAATGTACTCATAGAAGCTGGATATTGTCACTTCCCTGTGCGCTCCTCTCCAACTCAAATGGCAGAACATGTCTACGTAATTCTCCACAGATAATCACCGTTCACAATTGCTCAAATTGTTAGATAACTAGGATAAGTGGATCCAAGTGGCATGGAATGACAACTTGAATTGATGATAATCTGGTTTAGAGATAGGCACACCATGCATCTGTGACTAGTTCCTTGCCGACTAGTGCTATTTTAAGGCCTTTGCAAATGACACATTAGCTTGCTGGATAAATATAATTATAGCTTGAAACATTTTTGAAGGTGTCTTAATTCTGAAATCTTTTATCCCTTTGTAGGTTCTGTTTATAGCATCGTCAGCAGGTGGGAACTTCTTTATTGTACATCACCGTTTTTAAAACGACAGAAAATTAAAAGCAAGATTAAAACACAGACCTTCCTTAGCTTGGTGACGGAGTTACCAGTAGCTAGCGGATGAAACCGAGACCAACCAGAACAACCACAAGTATGAAGATAGATCATGGAACAGTGCAGCAGAGGAACAGGGCGTTCAGCCCACCAAGTCCATGCCGAATATGATGTCAAGGCCAACTCTTATCTGCCTGCACATTATCCATATCACTCCATTCTCTGCATATCCATGTGCCTATCTCAAAGCCTCTTAAGTCACTATCGTATCTGCCTCCACCACCACCTCTGGTAACAGAATCAAGGGATATGGGGTAAAAGCGGGAATGGGGTTTGGATGATCAACCATTATCATATTGAATGGTAGTGCTGGCTCGAAGGGACGAATGGACTACTCCTGCACCAATTTTCTATGTTTCTATGTAATGCATTCCAGGCACTCGTCACCCTCTGTGTAAATAAAATGTTGCCCCACACATCTCCTTTAAACTTTGCCCCTCTCACCTTAAAGCTATGCCCTCTGCTATTTGATATTTACAACCTGGGAGAAAGGTTCTTACTGACTACCTTATCTATGCCCCTCATTATTTTATAATGAGCTGCTGTTCCTCCAATTTGCGCCGGGCCTCACTCTGACAATAGAGGAGAACCAGGACAGAATAGTCAGTGTGGGAATGGGAGGGGGAATGGAATGAACCGATGATCGGCCACAAGAAGGAGGGACGGTGGTGTCGGCAGTAAGCGAAGGTCCAAAGGACGGACAGCTGGCTGGGCTGCCGACTGACGGGGCCCCGGGTGAGGCGTTGCTGCTGCACTCGGTAGGATTTTGTGATGTACGCGCAAATGATGGTCAAGTGGGACAGGCCCTTTACCGTCTCCAACTACATTTAATCTCCGTACCGCCCACTCCGCTGACATCAGTTTCACTCTCGCCTGGCACTCAGTCTGAAAAAGGGTTTCATCCTGAAACATCACCTATTCCTTTTCTCCAGTGATGCTGTCTGACCTACTGAGTTACTCCAGCTTATTGTGTCTATCTTTGGTGTAAAGCAGCGTCTACAGTTCCTTCCGACACATGCAAGCGCATAACTAAAATAAATTAAACTCACTGTTGAAGTTAAAATGAGTAGGATCACTTTACTGTCTTGATCAGTTTTAAACTGTTGGAGGCATGTTCACTAATCTCAGGGTACAGGGATTGTCTTTAGGTAGACAAAAATGCTGGAGAAACTCAGCGGGTACAGCTGCATCTATGGAGCGAAGGAAATAGGCAACGTTTCGGGCCGAAACCCTTCTTCAGACGTTGTCCTTAGTTGTGTTAACAGAGGCAGCACAGTGGCACAGCGGTAGGTTTGCTGCTTTACAGCCCCAGGTTTAATCTTGTCCTCTGCTGCTGTCTGTACGGAGTCTGTACTTTCTCCCTGTGACCGCGTGGGTTTTCTCCGGTGCTCCGGTTTCCTTCACCATTCCAAAGATGTGCAGGAATGTGTAGGTTAAGTGACTTCTATGAATTGTCCCTTGGGTGTAGCATAGAACTAGTGCGTGGGTGATCGCTGGTCAGTGTCGACTCGGTGGGCCGAAGGCCCTCTTTCCATGCTGTATCTCTAAGAACAAAAACTTTCCTTAAGGGTACCATAGTGTCAGGTACTATGGTACCTTTCACTTTGAGAAGTGAGATAAAGAGCAAAAGCTGCTGAAACCCCAATCAAATACACACGCAGCAGCACCCAGATCTATGTCGGGTGGCACAGCTGCTGCCACACAGTGTCTGAGATCCGGGTTCGATCCAGACCTCAGGTGCTGTTTGTGTGGAGTTTGCACATTCTCCCTGTGACTCCGTCGGTTTCCTCCCTGGTTACTTCCCGTTGGCCCGCTGAGTCCACCCCGACCATCGATCACCCATGCACACTAGTTCACTTATTCCACTTTCTCATCCATGTTCTCAAAACCCTAACTATCCACTAGGGGCAATTTACAGTGGGCCAATTAACCAACAAACATTATTCCGTCTGGGGACCTTGCGTCCGGATGGCAATAACATTGAATTCTCCCAATTTTGCTAGCCCTTGCTGTCTCCTCCCCTTCCTTAACCCTCTAGCTGTCTCCTCCCACCCTCCCATCCGCTCGCCCTCGGGCTCCTCCTCCTCCTCCCCTTTTCCTTCCTTCTCCCCCCCCCCCCCCCCCCCCACCCCCCATCAGTCTGAAGAAGGGTTTCGGCCCGAAACGTCGCCTATTTCCTTCGCTCCATAGATGCTGCTGCACCCGCTGAGTTTCCCCAGCAATTTTGTGTACCAACCAACAAACTTACACATCTTTGAGATGTGGGCGGAAACTGTAGCACCTGGAGGAAAGCCCAGAGACAATGCCCAAGGTCAGGATCGAACCTGGGTCTCTGGTGCTGTGAGGCAGCAACTATACCAGCTGCTCTACTGTGCCACCCATCATTCTGATGTTAAAATATTATGGATAGATATCAGATCCAATTTCTCAGTTATTGCAATAATGTAAGAGCAGCAATGGATATAAGCTCATAAGTTATAGGAGCAGAATTAGGCCATTCGGCCCATCAAATTTACTCCGCCATTCAATCATTCCCCTCTCGACCCCATTCTCCTGCCTTCTCCCCATAACTCCTGACACCCGTACTTATCTATCGATCTCCACCTTGACTTGGCCTGCACAGCTGTCTGTGGCAATGTATTCCACAGATTCACCACCTGTGTATGTTTTACCTCTTAACCATCTAGCTTAAAGTATCATCGGGGTAATGTCATAATGGGCATCCGGCCATAGGCCATGGTACAATGAAGCAATGCAGCTCCTCAATTATTCCCCTTAGTATTTGCAAATGCGTTAGCCAGCAACTGTGTGTGGTAATTGCGAAACTGAATGCAGCTAATTAGATATCTAATTAGTAAATAAGAATTGAGTAATGGATACTGGCATTGGGCATGTGACCTTCATACCAATGCCTTCACTATTCTCTGTAACATTGTTAAGACGTGTGTGTGTGTCTGGTGCGCGCGTGCATGCTTGTGTCTGTGTGAGTCTGGTGTGTGAGTCTGGTGTGTGTGTCTGGTGTGTGAGTCTGGTGTGTGTGTGTGTGTGTGTGTCTCGTGTGTGTGTGTGTGTCTGGTGTGTGTGTGTGTGGTGTGTGTGTGTGTGTGGTGTGTGAGTCTGGTGTGTGTGTCTGGTGTGTGTGTCTGGTGTGTCTCATGTGTGTGGTGTGTATGGTGGTGGGTGTGTGTGGGTATGGTGGTGTGTGTGTGTGTGTGTGTGGTGCTGTGTGGTGTGTAGTGGTGTATTGGTGGTGAGTGTGTGGGTGGTGTGTGTGTGTGTGTGTGTGTGGTGTGTGTGTGTGGTGTGTGTGTGTGTTGTGGTGGTGTGTGTGAGTGTGTGGTGTTAATTTATGGTCACTGGGGTGTGTGGGCAGGTTTGACTGTGTGTTTTTTTGCTGTGGGTGGGGCTACGGGGAGGGTGGGTATGACCTAGGTATGGTTGTATAGTAAGACCTGAGTGATCTCTGGGTGTGTGGATTGGGTCGGAGAGGAATTTGGATTTTTTTGTGGACCTGGGTTTATGGTTTTGTGAGATCTGAGTTCTGGGGTGGTGAGGGGTGTGTGTATGGGGAGGGTGTCTTGTGTTCTGTGTCTTGTGTCTACTGTTTGTGGGTGTGGTCTGTTTAGTGTGCATGAGCGAATGGCGGTGCGGGTCGACGGACCTGGTGGTCTACTCTCGCACCTACTTTCTATGTTTCTATGTTTCTATGTGTGCATGTCTGGTGTGTGTTTGGTGTGCATGTGTGTATGTGGTGTGTGTGTGGGTGTCTGGTGTGTATATGCATGTCTGGTGTGTGTGTGTGTGGTGTGTGTGGGTGTCTGGTGTGTATATGCATGTCTGGTGTGTGTGTGTGGTTGTCTGGTGTGTGTGGGTGTGTGTGTGGGTGTCTGGTGTGTATATGCATGTCTGGTGTGTGTGGGTGTCTGGTGTGTATATGCATGTCTGGTGTGTGTGTGTGTGGGTGTCTGGTTTGTGTGTGTGGGTGTCTGGTGTGTGTAGTGTGTGTGTGTGTGTGTGGGTGTCTGGTGTGTATATGCATGTCTGGTGTGTGTGTGTATTAAGTACGCTTTAAATAAATCTTCAAATCTGCACTGGAAACGCATTTACTGGGAAACTATTTTCTACATGTTTGCTTATGTACCACCATAACCATAGCTTTTGTTTTCTGCTCTTTTAACAATGAAATAAATCAGCCAGCTTCTGCTGAGTCTATGATCGTACTGACCTTTTTATTCTTGACTTCCACTTGGCGCCCAGAGTGCACAGAATAGAATCTACTTGGAAGAAAATAATATTTTCCTGACCTCCCTCCGAATGTTTATCACACAAAGAGCCAGACACAAGAGCAAAATGGGTGTCCTGTGGTGGGAATTGCTTTAATAATGTGTGGTCTCATTTTCAACCTGCTAGGGCTGAGCACAGTCACTGCGAGTGTTACTGTGTAAAATCCCTGGCATATCGAGGACATTTTGTATGGAGGAAATCTTATTAGGAATAGCTTTGTGAAGGATTATTAGAAAATACTGGCAAGTCTGTTTAACGTTGCAATCACTTATAGGTTAGAAGTATTATATTTTACCTTTTAAACTATTACAGTGGCAAAGAGCCATTGAGTGATACATTGTGGAAACAGGCCCTTTGGCCCAACCTGCCCACACCAGCCAATATGTCCCAGCTATACTAGTCCCACCTGCCCGCATTTGGTCCATATCCCTCCAAACCCGTCCTTTCCATGTACCTGTCTAACTGTTTCTTAAATATTGGGATAGTCCCTGCCTCAACTACCTCCTCCGGCTGTTTGTTCCATACACCCACCACCCTTTGTATGAAAAAGTCACCCCTTGAACTCCTATTAAATCTTTTCCCCTTCACCTTAAACCTATGGGGTCAAGGAAAGAGCGTTCACGTCACGGCCCTGTTTCCACCAATCTTTCCACCACCACCACGCACAAGAAGCGCAAGACAGACAGCATTGTATGCAGATGCCGAGACGTGTGTTCAGCTCAACAACTAATCTTGTGTGTGGACTCGATAAAAAAGACCTTAAACCTATGTCCTCTAGTCCTTGATTCACCAACTCTGGGCAAGAGACTGTGCAGCTACCCGATCTATTCCTCTCATGAATTTATACTCCTCTATAAGATCACCCCACATCCTCCTGCGCTCCAATGAATAGAGTGCCAGCCTACTCAACCTCTCCCTATAGCTCCAGACTTGGCAACATCCACGTAAATCTTCTCTGTACCCTTTCCAGCTTGACAACATCTTTTCTACAAAACAGTGCCCAGAACTGAACACAATACTCTAAATGCGGCCTCACCAACGTCTTATACAACTGCAATATGACCTCCCAACTTCTATACTCAATACTCTGCCTGATGAAGGCCAATGCACCAAAAGTGTTTTTGACCACCTGAACTACCTGCGACTCCACCTTTAAGGTACCATGCACCTGCATCTACAACATGACCCAGAGCCCTGCTATTCAAAGTGTAGGTCCTGCCCATGTTAGACTTCCCCAAATGCAACACCTCACATTTCTCTGCATTAAATCCCATTCTCGGTTAATCATAGAGGGTTGCACGGTGGCCCAGCGGTAGAGTTGCTGCCTTACAGCGCCAGAGACCCGGGTTCGGTCTTGACCACGAGTGCTGTCTGTACAGAATTAGTATGTTCTCCCTGTGACTGTATGGGTTTTCTCTGGTGCTCCAGTTTCCTCCCACACTCCAAAGACGTACAGGTTTGCAGGCTAATTGGCTTTGGTAAAGATTGTAAATTGTCCCTAGTGTGCAGGATAATGCTAGTGTACGGGGTGATCATGGTCAGCAGGGACTTGTTGGGCTGAAAGGCCTGTTTACACGCCGTGTCTGTAAAGTATAAAAGGTGGAGCACAGTTGCTTCCACAAAGCGATTGTGTAGAATCCCTGGCATATCGGTGGCTATTTGTACAGAGGAAATATTCTCAGTATAAATGTCTTTGTGGAGGATTATTAGAAAATACTGGAAGGTCTGTTTAACATTGCAATCACTTATAGGTTTGAAGTAATATATTTCACCTATACTCAGTTAATCGTGGAGATACTTAATGCAATTAAACTCACACACCAGATACACACAAAATAAATTCAAAGGCTTATTTAAAAGTTGGAGGACTGACATGCCATCTGCCCTACATAATTTACATGATGCAACATAAATGTAATGACCTTCCTTAACAGTAAACTACAAAATAGTTCAGGCTACAATTGGAGAAGGTGAAGTAGAAAGTATCCTGGTTATGGATAAATAGGGGCGTAGGATTCGGATTTGAATCATTCTTGTATGATTAATGTTTCTGCTTTCCTTGACTAATGAACTTCTTTTGGATTTGTACGATAATTAGACAAATGGAATGTTCAAAGTTGCTCATTCTCAGGACGTTATGGCACTTAATGAGTCAGGGTGCACTTTAGCTTTGAAAGTTAACGTCTGTTAGATGTGCATGATGTGTGATTCATTCCAATGTTGACTTTGCCACGTTGTGAAACAAGATGGAGTCTTTTAGACTTTAGTGTGACAGTGCGGAGACAGGCCCTTCGGCCCACTGAGTCGACAGCGATCGCCCCGTACGTTACCACTATCCTACACACTCGGGACAATTTACAATATTGCCAAAGCCAATTAACCGACAAACCTACACCTGTTTGGAGTGTGGCCGGAAATTGGAGCATGTGGAGAAAACCCAAGCGGTCACAGGGAGAACGTTCAAACTCCATACAGACAGCACCCATAGTCAGGATCGAACCCAGATCTCTGGTGCTGTGTCTCTGTGCCCCCCGCCCCACTCCCACTCCCCCCTCCCCACCCCCCACCGACCACCTGCCCACTAGCGCTATCCTACACACTAGGGACAATTTACAATTTTACCGGTCATTTAGCCTACAAACCTGTACGTCTTTGGAATCTAGGAGGAAACCGGAGCACCCAGAGAAAACCCACACAGTCACAGGGAGAACGTACAAACTCTGCACACACAGCATCCGTAGTTAGGGTTAAACTTAGTTCTCTGGCTCAGTAAGGCAGCAACTCTATCGCTAGGCACTGTGCCACCCTTCTATGTTCCATCTTCTAATATGAACTGATACACGAGTAATTATTTTTTCCTTTTATGAAATTATGACAGAATTATTTAAAAAAAATAAGAGACACAACGGCATTTGACAGTCACAGGGAATGTTTGACAGCACTGGGCCTGTATTCGCTAGAGTTTAGAAGAATGAGGGGGGACCTCATTGAAACATACAGAATAATGAAAGGCTTGGATAGAGTGGATGTGGAGAGAATGTTTCCACTAGTGGGAAAGTTTAGGACTAGACGTTAATTTAGGAAGAAGATGAAGAGGAATGTCTTTAGTCAGAGGGTGGTGAATCTGTGGAATACTTTGCCACAGAAGGCTGTGGAGGCCAAGTCAGTGGATATATTTAAGGCAGAGATAGATAAATTTGTGATTAGTATAGGTGTCAGAGGTTATGGGGAGAAGGCAGGAGAATGGGGTTAGGAGGGAGAGATAGATCAGCCATGATTGAATGGCGGAGTAGATTTGATGGGCCGAATAGCCTAATTCTACTTTGATCACATACTCCGATGATTTTAGGATCTTATGACAACTCGGGAACATTTAGCACAATGGCTTAATTTTCCATTTCCAACCAAAACCATCAGTGAAGTTTCACCCATTATTGATACCGTCCTTAACATGAAGGCAGCCCAGTGAGAGGAGACCGACATTAGTTGTGTTGGAGGATGTGTTGGGCTTTGTGAAATCTCAGGCTTGCATATTTCTCCCCCAAGATTTCCTGTGCCTCTGTCAACCGCGACAAATGCGTGAAACATCTAATGTGTCTACAGTTGCCTCCAGCTTCACCCAGTCGTAAGCCACTAACATGGAAAGAACCAGCCACATTTTGGTTATCAGGCCTTCCTTGTGACTGCATTTGAGGAACTAAACCCTCTCACTTATTTCATAAATGCAAGAGTTTCTATGAGAAGGAAGCCCAACAGCCAAAACAACGGGTGGAGTTTCAAGGAAAGACACAAAGTGCTGGAGTAACTCAGTGGGTCAGGCAGCATCTCTTGAGAACATGGATAGGCGATGTTTCAGTGGCGCAGCGGTGGAGACCCGGGTTCAATCCTGACTACGGGTGCTGTCTGTATGGAGCTCGTATGTTCTCCCTGTGACCCCACTGGTTTTCTCAGTGTGCTCCAGTTTCCTCCCACACACCACAGACAAGCAGATTTATAATTTATATGGCTTCTGCAAGTTGTAAATTGTTTCTAGAATGCAGGGTAGTGCTAGTGTACGGGTTGATCGCTGGACTGCGCGGACTCGGTGGGCCAATGGTCTGTTTCCCCGCTGTATCTCTAAAGTCTAAATTCCAATGGTTTGGGTCAGGACACTTCTTCAGAGGCTAAAGAAGGGTCTTGTCCCGACACGTGGGACTAGTGGGGTACCGCAAGGCTCGGTAGGCTGGGACAGCAGCTAAGGGATTAAAAGTAACATTAGCAAATTTGCAGATGACACAAAGCTGGGTGGCAGTGTGAACTGTGAAGAGGATGCTATGAGGATGCAGCGTGACTTGGACAGGTTGGGTGTGTGGGCAAATGCATGGCAGATACAGTTTAATGTGGATAAGTGTGAGGTTATCCACTTCGGTGGCAAAAACAGGAAGGTAGATTGTTATCTAAATGGAGTCAAGTTGGGGAAAAAGGGAAATACAACGGGATCTGGGGGTCCTTGTTCATCAGTCAATGAAAGTAAGCATGCAGGTACAGCAGGCAGTGGAGAAAGCAAATGGCATGTTGGCCTTCATAACAAGAGGAGTTGAGTATAGGGGCAAAGCGATCCTTCTGCAGTTGTACAGGGCCCTCATTGTGTGCCGTTTTGGTCTCCCAATTTGGGGAAGGACATTCTTGCTATTAACCAGGTTAATTCCCAGGGTGGCGGCACTGTCATATGTTGATAGAATAGAGCGACTAGGCTTGTATATTCTGGAATTTAGAACGATCAGAGGGGAATTTATTGAAACATATAAGATTATTAAAGGTTTGGACATGCTAGAGGCAGGAAACATGTTCCCGATGTTGGGGGAGTCCAGAACCAGGGGCCACAGTTTGAGAATAAGGGGTAAGCATTTAGAACGGAAATGAGTAAAAACTTTTTCACACAGAGAGTTGTGAGTATGTGGAATTCTCTGCCTCCTGTGGAGGCTGGCTCTCTGGATGCTTTCCAGAGAGCTCTTAAAGATAGTGGAGTCAAGGGATATGGGGAGATGGCAGGAACAGGGTACTGATTGTGGATGATCAGCCATGATCACATTGAATGGCTCGAAGGGCCAAATGGCTCATAGGGCCAAATGGCCTACTCCTGCACCTATTGTCTATTGTCCATTGTCGCCTGTCCATGTCGTACAGTGATGCTGCCTGACCTGCTGAGTTACTCAAGCACATTGTGTCTTTCCTAGGGGGACCTCCTACTTTGGTTCAGGTTGGAGCAGTTCCACCTATTCAATAAACACACCTCCTCCCAAACTCAACATCCTCCATTGTTTTCCATTTCCAAAGCTCAAACTCATCCGCTATCACAATTCCACACAAGACAGGAAAGCTTTGGAGGGATATGGGCCAGATGTGGGCAAATGGGACAAGATTAGATGGGGCATCTTGCTTTACTATAAAGTTTAGACTTTAGAGATACAGCACGGAAACTGGCCCTTCGGTCCATCGATTCCGCACCAACCAGCAATCTCCCCATACACTAATACTATCCTACAGACTAGGGACAATTTACAACTGTACCAAGGCCAATTAACCTGCAAACCTATACATCTTTGGAGTGTGGGAGGAAACCAGAGCACCCAGCGAAAACCCACGCGGTCACAAGGACAACGTACAAACTCCGTAGACAGCACTGTAGTCAGGATCGAACCCGGGTCTCCGGCGCTGTAAGGCAGCAACTCTACCACTGCCCCACTGTGTCGGTTCATGGAATATAATCCCAAACTCAGCAATGGGAGCGTTCTGCACACATCCATCAAAGTATCGCCACAGGAGAAATGCAGAGCGATGATTCACCCCGCTCTGAAACCCCTGTGATCACAGATGCCAAATTTTAGCAAATTCATTTCACTCAAGTTGATATCAAGAAATATCTGACAGCCTTGGTTACAGAAAAGATTTAGGGACCAGACAAAATCCCAGACGTAGTGAAGCAGCAATGATGTAGAACTACCCAAGCCTTCAGCTAAACTGCTCCAGCAAAGATACCACACTGGTATAGACTGAACAGTGGGAAAGATTACCTTTTGTTACGTACTTGAGTTTGCCTTGATTTATGCCTTGACTTATGTATTTAAGTTATTTATGTATAGTATTACCTGATCTGTTTGGATAGCATGCAAAACAAAGCCTTTCACTGTACCTCGGTACAAGTGACAATAATAATCCTACACCTAAAGCTAATACATGGCAAACATCAATCACCTGGCCCCACTAGTTCTATGCTATCCCACTTTCATATCCACTCTCTACACACTAAGTGCAATTTACAGAGGTCAAGTAACCACACATCCGCACTTCTTTGGGATGTGGGAGGAAACCGGAGCACCCGATGCAAACCCATGTGGTCACAGGGAGAACGTGCAAACTCCACACAGTCATCACCCAAGGTCAGGGTTGACGCCGGGTCTCTGGTGCTGTGAGGCAGCAGCTCTACCACTGTGCTGCTGAGTTACTCCAGCACTTTTGCGTCGCTTGCTAGGGAGAAGTCATCTCCCACTAATGCAACCCTATTATTCTGATGGCTATTTGCAATTTCCCACTACATCTGTTCCTCTAACTCCTACTGACTGCCGAGTGCGTATAGTACAGTCCACTGAAGGGTTACAGATAACTTAAACTCCTCACTATTCCATCAGTAGAGTGACGCAGGGTCAGCGTTTGTGACCTGACGATTTACGTCGCAACAATTCTCCGTGAGTTACTGAGTAAAGAGACAGTACATTTTGCATTCTGGCCAACATCGCCCATCAACTTGCATTTGCGGCTCAGTGGTGCAGCTGTTAGAGCTGCTGCCTCACAGCGCTAGAGATCCGGGTTTGATCCTGACCTCAGGTGCCACCTGTGTGTGGAGTTTGCACTGTGACCGTGTGGCTTTCCTCCGGGTGCCCTGGTTTACTCCCACATCCCATAGACCTGCGGGTTTGAGGGTGAATTGGCCCTCTGTAAATTACTTCTAGTGTGTAGGGAGTGGATGCCCAAGGGGGATAAAATGGAACGAATGTGAACGGGTGATTGATGGTCGGCGTGGACTAGGTGGGACAAAGGGCCTGTCTTAATACTGTATCTCTGAACTAAACTAAAAGTTTCAGTCAACAAGCATTATTTTCAGTGACACTATTCCAGTGCTACGTCAAATGTGATTTTCCATTAATTAATTTTAGATGGCCATAAGCTTGATAGCTAGCGTGAATTCTGTCATCATTCATGGGTGACACAGTAACGCAGCTGGTAGACCTGCTGCCTCACAGCACCGGAGACCCAGGTTCGATCGTGACCTCGGATGCTGTCTGTGTGGTGTTTGCATGTTCTTCATGTGACTGAGTGGGTTTCCTCCGCCTACTCCGGTTTCCTCCCACATCCCAAAGATGTGTGGGTTTGTAGGTTAATAAGGCTCTGTAGATTGCCAATAGTTTGTAGGGAGTGGATGAGAAAGTGTGATAACACAGAAATAGTGTGAATGGTCAGCATGGACTCAATCGGCCGAAGGGCCTGTTTTCATGCTCTATCTCTAAACTAAACTAAACTAAATACAGTCATTCACATACATAGTGAATGTTAATAATTGAAGTAGCTGGAATATTTGAGATAAAACAGTACATGAATCCAAACCATTTTCAGTTTCATGTTTCAAACATCATGACAAATATAATTTAAAAGATACAAAATAAACAAACACGCCACATGTTACACTGCACGGTGATGGATATATGCTTCACAGATAAATAAATTACCTTATTTGCTGGAATACTTATTCAGACTGATAACTAAATAGACACTTACACATCCACATAGAAAGTGACAAAGTGCGTTTAGTGTTATCGAATCCTGTATAACAAAACCACTTGCATGAAATTTGTTCCTCTTTGAGTTGACTGAAAATATTTCAGGTTGTTGCCACTATGTAGTGGCATAGTGATGCAATGGTAGAGTTGCTGCCTTACAGTGTGTCAGAGATCAGGGTTCGATCCTGACAACGGGTGCTGTTTGTATGGAGTTTGTACGTTCTCCCTGTCACCATGTGGGTTATCTCTGGGTGCTCCGGTTTCCATCCACACTCCAAAACATACAGGTTTGTAGGTTAATTGGTAAATTGAAAATTGTCCCTGGTGTGTAGGATAGTGTGAATGTACTGGTCGGTGTGGTCTCGGTGGGCCGATGGGTCTGTTTCCACTCTGTATCTCTAAAGTCTAGTGGATCACATTGCCACCAGCTGGTATAATATGAACACTGAAGTCTTCCTGCTTTCAACCCTCCATCCCGTACTACAATCAGTCTGAAGAAGGGTCCTGACCCGAAATGTCATCTATCCATGTCCTCCAAAGTTGCTGCCCAACCGGCTGAGTTATTCCGCTCTTATTCCACCCACAATGTCTGTGCCGCACATGATGCCAAGACCAACACCTATCTGCATGCACATAATCCATATCCCTCCATTCCCTAGATAGACACAAAATGCTGGAGTGACTCAGCAGGTCAGGCAGCATCCCTGAAGAAAAGGAAGTATTTTTCTCCAGAGATGCTGCCTGACCCGCTGAGTTATTCCAGTATTTTATGTCTATCTTCGGTATAAAACAGCTTCTGCAGTTCCTTCCTACAAATTCCCTCCATTCCCTGTATATCCTAATGCCTGTCCAACAGCCTCTTAAATGCCACTATCGTATCTGTCCACCATCACCCCTGGCAGTGTTTCCGAGCACTCCCTCCCCACTGTATTAAAGAACTTGCCCGGCACATCTACTTTGAACTGTGCCCGTCTCACCTTAAAGTTATGCCCACTGGTAGTTGATATGTCCATCCTACTGCCACATATAGAAGTATCAATATGTGGTTGTTGGTTAATTAGTTATAGTTATGCTTAATGTGATGTGTACCGGGGTACAGTGAAATGCTCTTTTGTTGTGTGCCATCCAGTCAGTGGAAAGACAATACATGATCACAATCAATCTGTCCACAGTGTACAGATACAGGATAAAGGGAGTAACATTTAGTTGCAAGATAAAGTCTAAAAAAGTCTGATTAAAGATAGTCTGAGGGTCTCCAATGAGGTAGATGGTAGGTCAGGACCGCTCTGTAGTTGGTGATAACTGTTGGGAGAAACTGACAGAGATTGGGAGATATTTTATTGTACAGAGCATTTTGAATGGCGATGTATATCTGTACAAAATAGCTTACAGCATGACTGAATATACAATACTTAATGTTTGCACTGGGAGCAATTAAGAAAGGGAAAGTCTGTCATAATTTATTTACAGATTGAAAAGGTGAGGGCGCATGTCTTAATTTCCATTGGGACTGGAAAGACCATATGCTGTTAGACATTTGATACCACTGCATTGTAAAGATAGATGATTCCGCTAACCATGTTGTATGCGAAGGCTGTAAGTCAGAATGCTAGAATGTGGAGCAGCGCAGCACAGGAACAGGCTCTTCAACCTACCAGGAATGTGCCGTCCTTAATGCCAAACTAACTAATCCCATCTGCCTGTACATGGCCCATAACCTTCTAAGTTTGGGTTTAGGTTTAGAGATATAGCATGGAAACAGGCCCCTCGGCCCACTGAGTCTGCGCCGACCAACGATCACTATTCTACACATTGGGGACAATTATCAGAAGCCAATTAACCTACGTCTTTGGGATGTGGGAGGAAACTGGAACACCTGGAGAAAACCCACAAGGTCACAGATAGAATGTACAAACTCTGTACAGCCAGCACCTGTAATCAGGAATGAACCCATGTCTCTGGCTCTGTACGGCAGCAACACTACCGCTGCACCACCCTGCCTGTTTGTATGACCGTGAAAATATCTCCTAAACATTGCTCTCAGATTTGCTTCTAATCTCTGACTCCCTTGGCAGTGTGTGCCAGGCATTTACCACAGTACGCAAAAAAAAAAACATCCTTGTCTCACACATCTTTCGAGTTTGGCTTTTTCACCTTAAAGCTATGTCATCCACTATCTGGCATTTCTACCCAGTGAAAAAGGCTCCGACTATCTACCATATCTGTCCCTCATAATTCTATACCTATCAGATCTTCCCTCAGACTGGTGTTCCAGAGCAAACAATCCAAGCTTGTCCAGCTCTCCTTAAACCCTCTGATCCAGACAACTTCCTGGTGAGCCTCTTCCGCACCCTCTCCAAAGCCTCCACATCCTTCCTAGAGTGTGGGGACCAGAAGTGTACATAATACACCAGTCTTTCAATATTCGGTAGGTCATAGACTCTCCTGACTAGGAAATAAATCACTTTTGTCACCGGGTCTAAAACTTGGAACAGCTAACTCCCTAAGTTTAAACCTAACTACGGGTGCTGCCTGAACGGAGTTTGTACGTTCTCCCTGTGACCACCTGGGTTTTCTCTGGGTGCTCCGGTTTCCTCCCGCACTCCAAAGAGCTGCAGGGTGTAGATTAATTGGCTCTTGTAAATTGTAAATTGTCCCTAGTGTGTAGGATAGTGCTGGTGTACGGGGGTGATCGCTGGCAAGGACTCTGTGGGCCGAAGGGCCTGTTTCTGCACAATATCTCTAAAGTCTAAATCTGCTTATACAAAAGTAAGAAAGTGCCCAGAGACTGCAAGCGGTGTGGAACAAATTCCATAGTTAGTGCACATCATTACAACATTCGATAAGAAGTAACAGTAATTGTCATCTTTTCACTATTATTTTTCAGAAGTCCTGCTCTGACAATGGAGGAGGTAATCTTGAGGCACTTTGGCATACTAATTGCCTCACATTCAATGTTTACACCACTCCATGATGTTTTGTGGCGCAAGGATTAATCGATACTCAACTACTCCCAGCTTTATAATAACAAGTGAAACTATAATAAAAAATGTATCAAAACAAAATTGATACAGAGACAAATTACAGCTGGAAAGTATCTGCTAAATTTCAGGTTGAAATTTATTGTTTCACTAGACCAAGTGCTCCCCCAACGCACCCGTTCCCTACCCATAGCCCCCATGGGAGGTGTGGTCCTCCAACTCAAACCATTCCCGAACGCAAGATTCCAGCACTCCCGTTTCCTTCCTCAGCAGTAATCTTCAAAAAAATTTCCAATTGCACTTGCCTTGCGTGTTGCAATAGCAATTTGCTCTCCCCCTGGTCAGTTTGAAATTCAAAGACGTCATCATTTGGTTTGAAATTCAAGGTAATTAATCAGTAATAAGTCGAGAAATAAAGCAGAAAATGTTCAGTGAAAGTGATCTCTGCCTCAAGCTGAAAAATGTGAATCAGAATATGTAAAAATCTAGTGAAAGTTGGCATTTTTAAAGCTTTAATCGCGAATAACGTGTCAAATATAGGATGAAATCTTCATTGAGGCTTGTCTCTGTTAGCTGAGCCATTGTGACGTCATCAATTTAAACTGGTGGTTTTAATTTCAGTCTTTTGACTTAATCAGTAATGAGTGGAGAATAGGTCGAGAAATAAAGCATGAAATGTTCATATAAGGTGAACCCGGCCTCGAAGAGAAAAATGTCAACCGGAATATGTTAAAATGTTATCGTTACCGTGTAGAGTTTCCGCGAAGATGTAAAGACAACCACACATACACACACACACATAGATAGATAGATAGATAAATGCTTTATTAATCCCTTTCTCAGGGAAATTCAGATTACTTGCAGCACACCAATAAAAGTAAGACAACACATGAAAAAATAATTGAACATAAAACATAAACACATCCCCCCACAACGGTTCCCACTGTGAGGGAAGGCACAAAGTCCAGTCCTCTTCCCCTTGTTCACCCAAGGTCGAGCCTATTGAGGCCTCTGCAGTCGCCGCAACGGCAGCCCGATGTACAAACCCTCTCGCCGGATGATGGGGCTTCGGCGTCGGGAAAACACTCTTCAGCGGCTTGGAGAGTCAGGAACGGCCGCTTCCTCCCCGGAGACTGCGGCTCCCGAAGTCCACAGGCCGCGCTGGTCGGAGCACCAACACCGGCGATCTCGGCGAGAGATCCCAGGCTCCGCGGTGTTCAGAGTCAGCGCCGTGGCGGCTGGAAGCTCCGCAAATGCAGCTCCGCGATGTTGAGAGTCGGCGGTCTCAGCACTCAGCACGGCGACCCGGGCAAGGCATCGCCCACTACGTGATGGCACCCCAGCGCTGCGCCGCTGCCGAAGCCGGAGTTCTCCGGTCCCAGCAGGAAACGGTGTTCCAGTCTCAGTGGTAGGCCGCGAAGAAAGGGCAAAGATACGGCCCGGAGAAAAGCCGCATCTCCGACCAGGTTGGGACTAAGAAAAATAGTTTTCCCATTCACCCCCCCAACCCCACATAAAAAAGATTAGACCTCCAAACAAACTTTTAACATACTAAAATTATTTTAAAAGGGTGAAAGGACGGACAGCTGCAGGCTGGGCAGCCATACTCGACTGCGCCCCCTCGAAATTCCATATACATACACGTACACACAATAACAAGATCAGACTTATAATAAGTATAAGATACATTACACTTTTTTAAAGTAATTGTGTTTGAAGGAATTCATCCTGTGCGGGAAGCTTTTTAACAAAATTATAACATAATTACGTTGTATTATTATATCTTATCTATACATAACTAAAACTCTGATTTTGCGCTCTTCCGGTTTAGCGTTTTTAAAAATTTGCGCAAAAGCGGTACACGATAGTGCTACGATTTTTCACCACCTTACCATTCTCCTGTGCTACAAGGGCAACAGGCTTTATTCCGATCGATGGTATATTTTAAAAGTTATTAAGGTTTGAAAATCTCAAAAAACACACATGCGCAGATTGGTCTCCTCTCCTGTCGGTCTCCGCCACACATATTGGTCTCCTCTCCTGTCAGCCGCGGGGACGGCGGCGCCCTTCCCTGCACCATCACGGCACTGATTGGCTGGGTCTGCTGTCAGTCACGGGCGGCGTCCGGCGAGGAGAATATAAAGCTGAAGGAGGGGAGTGGGCATCACCAACCCTCCATGGGCTGTAGCTGCTTCTCCGTTCAGGCAGCACCCGCACGCAATTTACGGCCTCCACGGTGCCCAGCCGCGGGAGGCGATGGCCACTTCGTCCGACCCGGGCTTCGACCCACGAGGCCC
The DNA here is from genome assembly GCF_010909765.2 of Amblyraja radiata. Classification (NCBI taxonomy): domain Eukaryota; kingdom Metazoa; phylum Chordata; class Chondrichthyes; order Rajiformes; family Rajidae; genus Amblyraja; species Amblyraja radiata. Next base: position 18,908,545 of record NC_045979.1, read on the forward strand.
CGGCCGGGGTTGTACGTGGCGATCCAGGAGGCATCGATACTGTGGCAGTGAGGCTTCGCGACGATGGTGCGGCGGTGTTAATCCTGGCTAAATTGGAGAGGCTAGGACATCAAAATGGGGTAAAGTTTCAGGGTTGTTGGGAGATTTGGTCAATTTGGAATTGCTCTCTGCAGAGCTGGGACAATCTGCGAAGAGGTGCCAGGGTGTCTGGAGCTTAGATATAACTTGCAAGCAAAGAGTGGGAACATTCGCAATTAGGTGCAAAATGCATAGAATGGATTGGATGGCTGCAAACCAGACATACACATTGTAAATAATTGTAAATAATGTTGCAGAATTACACTTTGCCGAGTGTTGATTGGATGAGGTATTGATCCTTGTCTGGGTTTCCTGTCGATCAGGGTAAATGTTTCTAAGTTGTCTTCCTTACAAAGTCCGTTTTGAATACAATGTATTGAGCTGTTGTATCATTAGGTATGGGGAATGTTTGTTATGTATGGGTTCAATCGATATCTGTAATTTGGTTATTAAGAGACCACCCCCATGTGGTTCAGCCCCTCGAGATCCTGGGACATATAAAAGTCCGCTACCACGAGGCTCAGCGTCGATCTCTGGGAGAGCGCTTGGGACTGCGTGAACTTCTGGAGTGTCTCTGTCTGAGCGAGGCCTAGAGGGCTTGAACAGGCAGACACGAGGATCGAACCCGCGGTGGGATAGGTACAGTAGTTGAACTGTAATGCGCTTTTGGTAAAATAAAATTTAGTTGTTTCAAGTGTTTGATTCAGTGTTTTTGCTGAAACTAGACTGGGGGGAAGCTTAGAAACAAGCAATTTACAGTGGTGCGGCCTTGCGGCGGCGGTGGGGCCTCGCAGCGGCGGTGGGGCCTTGCCAAATTTCAAAATTGGATGAGGTCCTGTCCAGTCGTCGTTGTGGCAGCTCCGCGAAAATTGTGTGTGTTTTTAACTTTTATGTTCCTTTTTAACTTATTTCTAAGTTCTAACTCCCTAGTACTAACAAAGTATGACAGGGAAACCCTCTTAAATCTAAACTCCAGGGCAAACGGAGACTTTTTAAACTCTGTACTTACTGATCCAGCATGGCCAGCAGGGATCAGCAGAAGCTGCTGCAACAACAATGGGAGTTCGGCTGCAAGGAAAACCCGGAGAAAACATCAAGGGAAGCGGGGGGGGGGGATTTGGAATAGGCTGAAAGCCCAAGCCTTTCGTCCACCTCTGCCCAGCATTCTTCTGGCGAATGTCCAGTCCCTGGAAAACAAGCTGGATGACCTCAGGGCGAGGGTCAGATTCCAGCGGGACATAAGGGACTGCAACATCCTCTGCCTGACTGAAACATGGCTGACCTCGCTGATTCCGTATCAGGTAATCTGCCCAACTGAGTCCTTCACTGTCCACCGTGCTGACAGAACAGAAGCATCTGGGAAATCCAAGGGTGGAGGAGTCTGCTTCATGACCAATAACAACTGGTGCAACCCTGGAAATATCAAGATGCTTTCCCGTTCCTGCTCGCCGGACCTGGAGCACCTGACGATCTCATGCCGCCCATTCTACCTTCCCTGGGAGTTCGGGTCAGTGATCGTCACAGCCGCCTACATTCCACCGCAGGCGGACACCGACGTGGCACTATCGGCCCTACACGATGTGCTATGTCGACATCAAAACAAGTACCCGGATGCGGCTATGGTGGTGGCTGGAGATTTTAATAAATCAAATCTCAAGAAGGTTATGCTGAACTTCTACCAACACATCACGTGTGCCACCAGGGGGGAGAGAACTTTGGACCACTGCTACACACCGTTCAGGAAAGGCTACAAGGCCGTTTCACTCCCTCCCCTAGGAAAATCTGACCACGCTGCCATTGTCCTGTTGCCGGAGTATAAACAGAGGATAGTTCGGGAAGCGGTAGAGACGAGGGACGTAAAGCGGTGGTCCGACCAGTCATAGGCCATGCTGCAAGATGCACTGAGTGATGTCGACTGGAATATGTTCGAAGCAAATTCCAGTGACGTCAGTGAGTTCGCGGAAGCAGTCACGGACTTCATCGCAACAGTAACCGACAACATCGTCCCCATGGTAAGGGTAAGCACCTTTCCGAACCAAAAACCCTGGGTAGACAGGTCTGTTCGTGTGGCCTTGAATGCTCGCACCGCTGCCTACAACTCGGGCCTGGCATCAGGAAACATGGACGTCTACAAGGTAGAGTCCTACCGACTGCGAAGGGCGGTGAAGGACGCAAAGAGAAGGTACAGAGACAAGATGGAGTTACAGATGGAGCAGCAGGACACCCTGTGGCAGGGGCTACGGACTGTAACCAACTACCGGAGCACCCCTCCCTCATCCGCAAGTGCCGGCACCTCCCTAGCTGATGACCTGAACTCCTTTTACGCTCGTTTCGAGAGGGGCAACACCACTCCAGGTCTGCCGACTATCGACAATACCGCCAGCGGGCTGGCTACCGAAGCTGAAGGGAGGAATGTGCACACATTCTCGCTGTCCGAGCACGATGTGAGGGGGGCTCTGACACGGGTGAACACAAGGAAAGCTGCAGGCCCCGATGGCATCTCGGGGCGAGTACTCAAGTCCTGTGCTACACAGCTAGCTCCAGTGCTCACTACATTATTCAACCTCTCCCTGGATAAGTCCGTGGTCCCTGCCTGCTTCAAAAAATCTATCATTGTACCGGTACCTAAAAATGCCTCCCCAGCCTGTCTGAATGACTACCGTCCGAAACACATCTGCGCCTTCCTCCCTCGGAACATGGACCCGTTGCAGTTCGCATACCGTCCGAACAGATCCACGGACGATGCGGTCTCCCAGGTCTTGCACACCGCTCTCTCCCATCTGGACAGCCAGAAGGGGGGCTACGTGAGGATGCTGTTCATAGACTACAGTTCAGCCTTCAACACGATAGTCCCCACCAGACTGGCCGGGAAGCTAATAGAATTGGGGCTCAACACCTCCCTGTGTGCCTGGGTCCTGGACTTTCTCACCGCCAGGCCCCAGGTAGTCAAGATGGGAGGGAATACATCGAAGTCCCTCACCCTGAGCACAGGATCGCCCCAGGGTTGCGTCCTCAGACCCCTATTGTACTCCCTGTACACACATGACTGTGTGGCTAGGTTCAGCTCCAACTCAATAATTAAGTTTGCTGATGACACTGTGGTGGTGGGCCTGATCTCAGACAACGATGAGAAGGCCTACCGGGAGGAGGTGGCTGGTCTAGCACTCTGGTGCCAGGATAACAGCATCCTCTTGAACATCAAAAAAACGAAGGAGCTGATCATGGACTTTAGGAGGGCACATCATCCGAGGACGTACACTCCATTGAGGATAAATGGGGATCCTGTGGATAGGGTGAACTGTTTTAAATATCTGGGAGTCCACATCTCCGAGGATATGACATGGGCATCACACACCTCAGCACTCGTGAGTAAGGCAAGGCAGCGCCTTTACCACCTCAGGCAATTGAGGAAATTCAGAGTGTCTCCGAGGATCCTCCAGTGCTTCTACGCAGCGGCGGTGGAAAGCATCTTGTCCGGGAACATTACCATCTGGTTTGGGAATTGCTCTGCCAAGGACAAGAAGGCTCTGCAGAGAGTAGTGCGTTCAGCCGAACGCACTATGGGAACTTCACTTGCCCCCCTGCAGGAACTATACATCAGGAGGTGCAACTCCAAAGCCAACAATATCATGAGAGACCCCTTCCACCCCTGCAACGGACTGTTCCAGCTGCTACGGTCAGGCAAACGCCTCCGTTGCCATGCGGTGAGAACAGAGAGGTTGAGAAGGAGTTTCTTCCCAGAGGCCATTCGGACTGTAAACGCCTATCTCACCAGGGACTAACTCTACTGAACGTTTTTCCTTCCATTATTTATTATGTAAAGGTATATGTGTGTTATGTGTTTATAGTTTGTTTGGTTGTTTGTCTTTTTGCACAAAAGTCCGCGAGCATTGCCACTTTCATTTCACTGCACATCTCGTATGTGTGTGTGACAAATAAACTTGACTTGACTTGAAATATGCGGAGAAATCTATCTCTTCCTCTTTTTTCATTTTTTTCCTGCCTCATGTCTGGTGGGGGAGGAAGGGGAATAGAGGGAGAGGAGGGGGGAGTGGGGGAGGGAGGAGTGAGGAATAGAGGGAGAGCAGGGCAGTGAGGGAGGTGAGGAGGGATAGTGGGGGGGGGGGGGTAGGGGAAGGTGAGGAGTGGAGATGTGGAGGATAGAGGGATTGGAGGGGGTAGGGAAGGGAGAGGAGTTATGGAGGGATGGAGGGAGTGACTGAGTGTCAGGGAAAGGAGAGGGAGAGGTGGAGGGATTGGGGGATGGGAAAGATCCTGGGGAGGTGATGAAGGAGAGTGGGGGGATTGAGGGAGGGGAGGGGTAGGGAGGGAGAGAGGGGAAAGTGGGGGAGGTGAGGAGGGAGAGTGGGGGAGGAGGGGGAACAGAGGGCGAGGAGTGGGGGAGGTAGGGAGTGGGGAATAGAGGGAGAGGAGGGCAGTGGGGGAGGTGAGGAGGGATAGTGGGGGGATAGAGGAGTGGGGGAGGTGGGGGAGGGGATAGGGAGAGAAGTTATGGAGGGAGGGAGGGAGTGACGGGGTAGGGGAAAGGAGAGTGAGGGAGAGGTGAGGGAGGGATTGGGGAGGAGGGGAGGGGAAAGTAGAGTGAGGGTGAAGAGGGGGTGGGAGTGCTGGGGGATGAGGGGAAATGAGCTGTGCCTGCGCAGTTGGGGGCTATGCATGAGTGGTGGAATCTTGCGTTGGGGGAACGGGTTGTGTTCGCGGAACAGGTGAGTGGTGGAATACTGCACTTAGTCTAGTAACAAATATATTTTATAAATCGATAATATAACAGTATATCGTAATAACAATATAACAATATTCTCCATAGAAAATGGAAAATAATTCTAAATTATACATTCAGTCAATGGTGGGCATTATTGATATGTAACTGAGATAAAATGGCATTAGCTAAAAAAAAGTTTAAATGTATTTTATTGTTTAAAAAGCCAGGAATTTAATTTCTTATATTCTCCGAGTCCAGGCTGACCATCGATCACATGTTCACACGAGCTCTGCGTTATCCAACTTTCTCATCCACTCCCTACACACTTTGCAATTTACAGAGGCCAATCAACTGTGTCCAGCACAGTTCCTTGTGTCTCCAACATACTCATTGATGTTAGGTGTGAGAATAGTGAGGATGATTTAGTCCAAGGTATCTCTATAACATGGTTCAACATGGGTGTGTGTTGAATTCTAGATGAGGTGAGAGTGATGATCTTTGACATACAGACAGCTTTGCATTGAATGCGTTATTAAAGAGCCCTAGTATAATTGAAGTGAAAGGGTAACAAGAGAAGATTGATCCACCAGCTACAATAATATCCAACACAAAGGCAATTTGGTTTTGGGATAATCCTCCAAGGCCTGGTACATAATTGAAGCATCTCCCCAGGGCGATGTACTAATCCTAGCCATCTGCTTCGTCAATGGCACTCCCTACACCGCGATGTTTGCTCGTCATTGTCTGCCAAGTCACAGCTTCTATTCATGGCTCGTCAGATAATGAAGTGGTCTGCATGAACATGCAGCAAGAGCTGGATTTGGGTGGCAAATGGCAGCGCCGTTCATGTGAGTGCCAAACAGCGACCATCTCCAACACACGAAGGGGCGGCACGGTGGCACAGCGGTAGAGTTGCTGCCTCACAGCACCAGAGACCCATGTTCGATCCTGACTACGGACGCTATCTGTACGGAGTTTGTTCGTTCACCCTGTGAATGCATGGGTTTTCTCCGAGTGCTCCAGTTTCCTCCCACACCCAAAGGATGTACAGGTGTGAAGGTTAATTGGCTGTGGTGACATTGTAAATTGTCCCTAGTGTGTAGGATAGTGCTAATGTACGGATGATCGCTGGTTGGCACGGACTGGATGGACAGATGGGCTGTGGGGTATCTCTAAAGTCGAAAGCCTAAAGGGCCTGTCCCACGAGCATGCGGCTGCATGCGGCGAGCGTGACCAAACCGGAAGCGGGGGCCGCGCGGAGGTCGAGTGAGTGACGTGAAGATCAAGCGAAGTCCGCGGGAAGTTCGCGAGTGACGTACGGCGTCAAGACGCTGCATACGGCGTCGAGACACTGCGCATGCCCGTCAAGGCGGCTGCGGGCCGGCAGGCCTTTGCCGCGCGGAATTTTTGAACTGTCAGTTTTTCGGAGTCCTGAGCGATGTCGGGACCAGCTCCGCACAACTCCATACGGCTCCGGCGATCGAAGTGGGACCGGCCCCGCGAGGCCGTACGGCTCAAGCGACCACGTTAGGTCGCGCTTGCCGCTTGCAGTCGCATGCTCGTGGGACAGGCCCTTTAGGATCTATCATCACCCCTTGATAAAACACATTCTGGAGATCTCTGCTGATCAGCATGTTACCTGGAACAGTCACGGAGTCTTAGAGTCATAGAGTTATTAAGTCACACAGCACAGAAACAGACACATCAGCCCAACTTGCCCATACCAAGCAAAATGCCCCATCTGCAAAAGTCCCACCTGCACACATTGGGCCCATATCCCACTAAACCTTTCCTGTCCATGTAACTGTCCAAGATCATAGTGTGGTTACCACAGCAAGTCAGAGACCTTGTGTAATAGACTCAGCTTTTGATTCTACAAATCCGTGGGATGGGAGGGCAACTGATTGTGATAGTGACCTTGCCTAACCATCTATTGGAGACACATAGTTGATCCCATCTCCAACTCACCACACCTAGTTTGAATGATCCACCTCTGCCCCACTACTTGATGTACAATTCCTCTTGGGATCCAGTGCTTTAGGGGACATGCCTTCACTGAGATCTCATGGCTAGGTTTGGAATAAGGATTTTTGATCTTAAGAGATACAGTGCAGAAACAGACCCTTTGGCCCACCAAGTCCGCGCCGACCAGCGATCACCCGTACACTACCACTATCCTATCCACCAGGGACAATTTACAATTTTACCAAAGCCAATTAACCTGTATGTCTTTGGAATATGGGAGAAAACCGGGACACCCGGAGAAAACCCACGTACCCATGCAGATGCTGGTTTAAACCGAAGATAGATATAAAATGCTGGAGTAACTCAGTGGGACAGGTAGCATCTCTGGGTAGAAGGAATGGGTGACGTTTCGGGTCGAGACTCTTCTTCAGACACCCGAGTCTCCTGTGTCTGAAGAAGGGTCTTGACCCGAAACGTAACCCATTCCTCTATTCAGAGATGCTGCCTGTCCCGTTGAGTTACTCCAGCATTTTGTGTTAAATCTAATCGTTATGAGTTGTTAAGATTTTCAGTTCGAATGGATTCAACTTTTATTTTAATTGAACTGCCAAAATTACCTCAAGCAGAAAATGCAATGTTCTTGCTATTGTTTCACACCAAAATGCCAAAATGCACGGCTAAAATTCTGACCTGTGACAATTACAGTGTTCTAATTAAACTAACATCTGTGAAAGCTGATAAATGAGGACTGCGAATAAAACATTGGGAGATGGGCTTCTATTGTCAATACTGGCATGATTTTGACTCGAACTCTGGTTGATTCATTGTGTCGGAAGGAACTGCAGATGCTGGCAGTTCTTTGTTTCTTCAACTTATGGCATTATTTGCCCAATGTCCTGCTTGCAGGTTATAAAATGTAATTTTCAATAGTTCATGGAATCCAATGGATGTCCAAGTTTTTAAACATTTCCTGTGAAAAACAGCCCAATTATTTTGCATACGCCATTCCATTCCATGGTGAACTCAATCTAATTACTAATTACTGAGTCAACACAATTTCAACTAACATATCGCCTGGAGACATTCACAGCATTCAGATCAAATATAACGCTTTACATACCCTAGACCTCCAACTGAAATGCACATTTTACCCGCTGTTACAGCAGAAGGTTAGAAAGGATTAGAACACCAATCGTGATCGTTTGTGCAAAGCTGTTGAATGCTAAGGCAGTAAATCCTGTAAATGCTCAGCAGATCATGCAGCATCCGTTAGTGAGAGTAGAGTTTCAAATCAATGACTGCATTATTTGTGCTTAGGATACCACCAGGTGTGCCGTACGATTGGCAGCCTCGCCAACAGTCTGTCTGTTTTTTCGTCTTTTTTTTGTTATTTTTAGTGTGTTTTGAGTTTGTTTTAATGTTCTCTGGTTTGTTTTATGGTGGGGGAGGGGGAGGGGGAGGAGGTCGGGTGAAACTTTTTTTTCAATCTCTTACCCTGCCGGTGATACGATTACTTTCCGAGTCCTATCTCTGGTCGCTCTGTGGCCTAACAACTTGGAGCTGGAGGCTTCCCTCAGGACTGACTGAGCCGCACCGTGAGGCATGGACTTAACGTTGGAGCCGATCCATTGCCTGGGACTGCTCCAACCGCGTCCTGCAGACTTTACCATAGAGAGCTCACAGTCTCGGGAGAGGCCGTGGATGTCGGGAACTGCAACGATGCAGAAGGTTCGACAAGCCCCGATCCGGGATCCGATCACTCGGCGGGGGAGAGCTGAGAATCCCCCCGATGCAGGAGTGATCGCCCCGACGCGGAGGGCCCAAACGCCTCTGGCTATGGGAGTAAGATCGTCCCGTCAACGGAAGGCTCGAGGGCCCTGGCCGCGGGAGGACAAAGAAGGGAAGAGATTGAACTTTTTTTTCGCCTTACATCATAGTGAGGAATGTGGAGGAGTCACTGTGGTGGATGTTTATGTTAAAATGTATTTTGTGTGTTCTGTTGCTTTATATTTGTATGACTGACTTGGCAAATGAATTTCCTCATATGTTGCAAAACAAACTTGGCTAATAATGTATTATTGTATTGTATTGTAGTTTAATTTTGTTTAGTTTATTATCACGCTCCAAGGTACAGTGAAAAGCACTTTGAGCGTGCTATCAACAGAAAGATTATACATGATTACAATCAAGCCTTCCACTGTGTACAGATACAGGATAAAGAAAATAACATTTAGTTCAAAATAAAGCCCTGTAAAGTACGATTAAAGGTAGTCCGAGGATCGCCGATGTAAGGTCAGGACTGCGGTCCTGACCTCGGGAGACGTCGGTCAGCAGGCAATGGGAGCGGGACCATGATAATTCAGCGCGATGATTGGAGGATGGAAGTGTCGGTCAGAGGCAGAAGTAGGAGGCTGGGACTGGGGATAGAGCGCGGTGATTGGAGGAGGGAGACGTCCGTGGAGCAAAGATCAGAGCGGAGCTTGAATCGCATGCCCAGGTCAAGCGAAAAACACTCTCGGCAGCCCTGGACTCAGACCAGTGCCTCATCCGCAGCCAGGATCGATCCCGGGTCTCCGGCGGCCACTGGATCATCCCCGTCCCCACCCGAGTGCCTCCACGCCCGAGGGTGGCGTGTGTGTGTGTGCGCCAGTGCACGCGCGTGCGTGCGTGTCTAGTTGTTGATAGGATGTCATCAAATAGTGAAAGGCCTGAATAGAGTGGATGCATAGAGGATGTTTCCACTAATGGGAGAGTCTAAGACCAGAGGCCATAGCCTCACATAAAAGGATGACCCTTTAGAAAGGAGATGAGGAGACATTTCTTTAGTCAGAGGGTGGTGAATCTGTAGAATTCATTGCCACAGTCGGCTGTGGAGATCAAGTCAATGAATATTTTTAAGGCGGAGATTGACATTCTTGATTAGTACTGGTGTCAGGGGTTATGGGGAGAAGGCCAGAGAATGGGGTTGAGAGGGTAGGATAGATCAGCCATGTTTGAATGGCAGTATAGACTTGATTGGCTGAATGGCCTCATTCTACTACTTTAATATAAACTTATGAGGATTTTCCCAGGGTAGAAATGCAGAGCTATAAGGTGAGAGGGGTAATATATAAAGGATAGGTGTGGAGCAAGTTTACTGCAGGGAGAGTGGTGAGTGCCAAGAACCCTGTGGCCTGGGATGGTGGTGGTGGTGGTGGAAGTAGACATGATAGTGGCATTTAGGAGGTTTTTCGATAGGAACGTGGATCTGCTGAGAATGGAGGGATATGCAACATGTGCAGGGGAGGAAATTAGTTTAACCTGGAATCATATTCAGCACGGGCAGTGTGGGCCAAAGGGCCTTTTCCCGTGCTATATTGTTCTATGTTCGGTGTACAATGTACAATGGAGTCCTTGGTTGAATTCTGTTTCTGAAATTTGCTTCTATTGGCTTTAATAAAATTGAGTTTTCGAAGCGGAATATAATATCAATCCTCAGTTATATTACTTGCTAACTGCACGCAACATAACACAGTATTAACTAATGTTCTGCAGCATTAAACATTACATCGCAACCAGTGAGAGAGAACTGGCTCATTTGGTGAAATATATAGGAATAGGTTTTCCCAGTCTTGACAGTTACAGGAAAATCGATAACTTGCATAGTAAAATAAATAAGGGGCACTCGGTGGTTATATAGACTCGCAAATTATAAACTATGGACAGTTTTCATAGCATTGTTCTTTTCACTGTTTAAAGCACAAGATAAGAGGCGGCATAATGGCGCTGTGGCAGAGTTGCTGCCTCACAGCGCTAGAACCCAGGTTCGATCCTGACTGCGGGTACTGTTTGTCCGGAGTTTGTACGTTCTCCCTGTGATGGTGTGGGTTTTCTCCGGGTGCTCCGGCTTCCTCCAAACACTCCACACTTTGATGGTAAATTGGCTTCGGTAAAAATAGTAAATCGTACCTGGAGTCTCTAAATTGGAACTGCAAATGCTGGTTCACAAAGAAAAGACGCAAAGCGCTGGAGTAACTGGAGTAAGGACTGGAGTCAGATCAGGCACTGAGGGGGGTAGAGGGGTCGAGAGAGGATTGGGGGAGGTACAGTGGTGTTCGGAGGGGGAGGGGGAGGGGTACTGTGGGGGGGGGATGATGGGGCTTGGGGAAGAGTGAGGGGTGATGTGGGGGTGGGGGTGTGGGGAGGGAGAAGCGTGGCGTGGTTGGTATAGAGGGAAGGGCAGCGGGACTCAGTGGCATCATCATCGAGGCTCCCTGTTGCAAGGGGGGAGCTGTAGGACCCAGGAGAGTCAGTCTATGTGAAGTAGTTGGAGCTGACAGCGTGGAGTTCCCTAATTGAACGAGCCTGGAACCCGGTTAAGCTGCTGGCCTCAGTAGGCCCATGATTTTGAGTGTGTCTGATGTGAACTCCTCAAGAGGAGCCAGCATAAGCAGTTGCGTGCAGTTCTGGTCACCCCTGTCACAGGATGGATGTGGTTGGTGGCTTTGATGAGGATACAGAGGAGGTTTACCAGAATGCTGCCTGGATTAGCGGTTATTAACTCCAGGGAGAGGTTGGACAAACTTGGATTGTTTTCTCTGGAGCGGCGGAGGTTGCGGGGAGAGCTGATCGATGTACATAAAATTACGAGGGGCATAGAAAGAGTAAACTGCCAGAATTTTTCTTTCCAAGGATGGAAAAAGCAATCCATCTATGTTTACATCCAAGTCACCCTGCCTCCTCCGCACCCTTTCCACAGCTTCCACACCATCATGCATGAAGCTGAGAAGAGGGGAAAGCAGTAGAAGAGAGATTTGTCTACAGAGCCCAGTAAATAAATGGTGGCGTAGCGGTAGAGCTATGCCTTGCAGCACCAGGGACGCGGTTTCGATCCTGACTATGGGTGTTGGGCTGCGTGGAGTTTGTACGTTCTTCCTGTGACCTGCATGGGTTTTCTCCAAGACCTTCATTTTCCTCCCATGCTCCAAAGTTGTACAGGTTTGTAGGTTACAACTGGTATAATTATATAAATGTAAAATTGTCCCTGCTGTGTGTAGGGTAGTGTTAATATACAGGGATTGCTCGTTGGTGCAGACTTGGTGGGCCGAAGGGCCTGTTTTCACGCTGTATCTTTAAACTAAATGAAAGTAAAATAAAGTGGGATATAAATTTGATTATCAGTTGGCCACATGTGCATCCATTATATTTTATACGACTGTAATGTATGCAAATCAATAGCATCCATGAATGATATAGTAGAATGGTGCATATACAAATATGCTCTGTGGAATTCATTAGTTGAATGAACAAAATGCATATATTCTAATAAGTATCCCAGTATTTGTGTAGACTTTGGAGATACAGTGCGGAACCAGGCCCGTCGGTCCACCGATTCCACGCAGACCAGTGATCACACCTTACACAAGCACTATCCCACACACTAATGATAAATTACAATTTTACCACAGCTAATTAACCTACATTCATGTACGTCTTTGGAATGTGCCAGGAACCCGGATAACCCGGGGGAAAGCTCACTTAGTCACAGGGAGAACGTACAAACTGTACAGACAGCTCAGGATCGAACCCGGAGGTCAGGATCGAACCCGGAGGTCAGGATCGAACCCAGGACTCTGTTGCTGTAAGGCGGCAACTCTACTGCTGCGCCTCTGCATACACTGGGTGGCTAAGTTAAAAGCAAACAATACGTGCACATCCACATAAATTTCATCCATGATAATGATCAAACAACATAACTTCAACTTGGACAATGCGGGAACATGCAATGAATTTTATTTCCCTTTCTCCTGCTTCCGATGATTCCCAAACCCTTTGAATATGCAAAATACAGAACACATTTCTTACTGGCGATAGCAAAGCAGCATTTTTATCAACACATCATCAAGTTTTTCAGGAAAACATTCGCTTTGGTCTGCGATGCAGCAGTGATTGATGTTGATGTTACCGTCACACTCTCTGCATACATGAGCCTCGGGAAGAGCAAAACACTCACCAGGCTTGACCCGATGAAGCTTCAACATCATGAAACACAATGCAACAAGGCATTGTGGTGCAGGCTTCAGAAGTACATATTTAGTTTAGTTTAGAGATGCAGCACGGAAACAGGGCCTTTGGCCCACCAAGTCCGTGCCAACCAGTGATCACCCATTCACACTAGTTCTATCCTACACACTGGGGGACAATTCACACAAGATAATTAACCTACAAACCTGACAATTATCAGAAGCCAATTAATCTACGTCTTTGGGATGTGGGAGGAAACAGGAGCACCTGGAGAAAACACACATGGTCACAGGGAGAACACAAACTCCGTACATGCAGCACCCACAGTCCGGATCGAACCCTGGTCTCTGGCGCTGTGAGGCAGCAACTCTACCGCTGCGCCACTGTGCCGCTACTGAATGCACAGAGTCTTTTTACCCAGAGTAGAGGAATCAAAAACTAGATTACATCCTTTTAAGGTGCGAGGGGAAAGATGTAATAGGAACCTGAGGTGCAACTCTTTCACTCGGAATGTTGCGACCATAAGCAATGAGTGGCCAAAGTGGTTTTTAGTTCATTTCGTTTTAGAGATACAGTGTGGAAACAGCAGCAATAGTCAGGATCGAACCCGGGTCTCTGACAGCAACCCTACCACTGTGCCTCCTCAAAATAAAAAATAACCTTCCTTTCTATAGCCATGCCACTAATATCTGATGACAAACATAGCACTACTGAAGGAAAACGTCACCCATTCCTTCTCTGCAGAGATGCTGCCTGTCCCGCTGAGTTACTCCAGCATTTTGTGTCTATCTTCGGTTTAAACCAGCATCTGCAGTTCATTCCTACACTACTCACCAGTATGTTCATTAGATACTTTGTGGCTTAGGTTTAAGTTTAGGTATATTATTGTCATGTGTACGGAGACTCAATGAAAAGCTTCATAAGCATGTTACCCAATCAAAACAGATATACAGTACAAAAGCACAATCAATTTAAACTTATTATGCCGCTGTCCCACTTAGGAAACATGGACGGAATCCTCTGGAGACTTTGCGCCCCACCCAAGGTTTCCGTGCGGTTCCCGGAGGTTTTTGTCAGTCTCCCTACCTGCTTCCACTACCTGCAACCTCCGGCAACCACCTGCAACCTCCAGGAACCGCACGGAAACCTTGGGTGGGGCGCAAGGTCACCAGAGGTTTCCGTTCAGGTTTCCTAAGTGGGACAGGTGCATATTAAGTGCAATATGTAGAGCGAATGGGGAGATATGGAGAGAGTAGAATATAGTTCTCAACATAGTCGTGCACAATCGTCTGAGCATATCTTATAAACTAGAGCAGGTTAAAACCACATGATTTAAAAAAAACTGATATCACAATCTCCACTTGTGGGCACACAGTGGCGCAGCTGGTAGTGCTGCAGCCTCACAGCGCCAGAGATCCTGGTTCGATCCTGACCTCGGGTGCTGTGCCTGTGTGGAGTTTTCACGTTCTCCCTGTGACTGCGCGGGTTTCCTCCGGGTGCTCGGGTTTCTTCCCACATTCCAAAGATATGCGGGTTTGTACATTCATTGGGTTCTGGAGACACTTGTCCCTAGTACACACGATAGAACTAGTGTACTGGGTGATTGCAGGTCGGCATGGACTCAGTGGGCCGAAGGGCCTGCTTCCATGCTGTATCTCTGAACTAAACTAAAGCCCATCTGCACATCCTTCCCTCATTATGCAGACATAGAGGTGTCTGGAATATGCTGATGTGTATATTGGAGCCAGCCAGCATTTCTCTGTGGAACTGCCAGCTAGCTGCCAGTTTGATCCAGCCGAACATATTTACCTACCTTTCATGCAAGAAAAATTAATTTACGATTAATTAGCAATTCTTCCAGATACCGATGACACAAGATGTAGTCAAATATTCTGCTGATTTCATTCCTCATAAATTTCAGCTGCCAAGAGCATTTCCTCTTTGTTCTGTCTTCATACAAAGTAAACAATTTTTTGGAGAAAATGTTCCACTTTGCATTCTGAAAGGAAATCAGCATGCATTGAAACGCATAGCAGAACATTGGGATTTTCCACCTGGTATTTCAACAATCGGGCAGGGGACACGAGGAACTGCAGATGCTGGAATCTTGAGCGAAAAACACAAAAGTGCTGGAGTAAGTTCATAAGTTACAGGGGGCTGAATTAGGCCATTCGGCCCAACGTCTAATATGCCATTCAATCATGGCTCACCTATCTTTCCCTCTCAACCCTATTCTCCTGCTTTCTCCCCATAATCCCATACATGACTGATCTATTTTTTCCCTCTCAACCCTTCTCCTCATAACCTTTGATGCCCTTACTAATCAAGTATCTATCAATCTCCGCCTTAAATTATCCATTGATATGACCTGCACAGCTGTCCGTGACAATAAATTCCACTCACCTTTCTAAAGGCACATCCTTTTATTGCAGTGAAAAGCTTGGTGTGCATGCTATCCAGACAGATCAGATATACCACACATAAATACAATCAAGTCAAATTCGAGTACAATACATAGAGCAAAGGGGCAGATACAAAGAGTAGAATATAGTTCTCAGCATTGTAGCGCATCAGTTCCATAAACAATGTTCAATGTCCACGGTGGGGTGGAGGTGAATCGGACAGTACGCTAGCTTGTGGAAGGACTGTTCAAAAGCCTGATAACATTGGGGAAGAAGCTGTTCCTGAGTCTGGTGTCGCGCGCTTTCATGCTTCTGTACCTTCTGCTGGACGGGAGCGATACGTTACGATAGAACTCTATTTATCCCAGGAAGGAAATTGATCTGCCAACCCTCATAAAAACACAAAATACATGGAACATGAAATTAAAGTGATGAGTGGAAAGGATTGAGGATGTGCAAAGATTGGGGGGGTTGGGGGGGGTCAGGTGGTGTTGCTCACTACCATGTCCAAGACACAGTTCTGTAGCCTGTCATATTGTGGTCGTCCAGTCAGGTAGTTGGTGATCCAGGAAACCAATGGACCATCCACCCGCAACTTCATCAGTTTGCTCCCAACCAGTGAAGGCCGGATGGTGTTAAAAGCACTGGAGAAGTAAACAAACATGACTCTCACAATGCTTCCCGGCTTATCCAGGTGAGCAGAGGCACGATGGAGCAGGTGGATGATGGCATCCTCAGCCCCCATCTTTGTTTGGTAAGCAAACTGCCTGGGATGGGACAAGTCTTTGATTATGTTGGCTGCTTTTCCGAGGCAGATGGAGTCAATGGTGGGAAATCTGCTCACGACGGTGTGCAGGAACAAAACCTAGTCTCGATAAAACAGTATGAAAAGGAATGGCTGAGAACGAGAAATAACCATAGATTTCCACTTGATAAAGAATATTTACCTTGCGACTTGCACAGTTATGAATCTTCTACATTTAAAAAATGAATGATTCATGTAAAATTTGATGTTTAACATTTTGATTTGTTTATATAAATATTTAATAAATCAAAAGTGTGATTTTGCAGATCAAAGGTTTCCATAAATTTAACAGGCTGTTAATGAATATGAATGAGGTTTCATAAATTTTGCTTTGGCTTTGTGATTTATGGCAAAGCTTCCTTCTATCGAAATTTGCTAAAAATCAATCAAATGTTTCATTCGCGCCTGTTTGTGGATTATGTCTTTGGATATAGCTTTTTATAGATTCGTGTGATTTTTCCATCTTAGAGAAAACGGCGAAGGTGGATAGAAAGTGATCATGTTTGCAAAAATGGGCATAATAAGTAGTTTAGGTGGATAGGTATATTAAGGTCCGCACAGTGGCGCAGCGGTAGAGTTGCTGCCTTACAGTGCCAGAGACCCGGGTTCGATCCCAACCACAAGTGCGTCTGTACAGAGTTTGTACATTCTCCCTGTGACCATGTGGGTTTCTTCCGGGTGCTCTGATTTCCTCCCACACTCCAAAGACGTGCGGGTTTGTTCGTTAATTGGCTTCTGTAAATTGCCCCTAGTGGGTAGGATGGGAAAGTGGGATGACATAGAACTAGGGTACGGGTGATCGTTGGTTGGTTGGTGTGGACGTCTGCAAGTCTTTGGGATGTGGGAGCATCCAGAGGAACGTCCAGAGGAAACCCAGGCAGCCAGAGGGATAATGTGCAAACTTCACACAGACAGCACCCAAGGTCGGGATTGAACCTGGATCTCTGCTGTTGTGAGACAACAGATCTACGCGGTGCGCCACCAAAAGCAGAGATTGTGATATCAGTTTTTTTTTTAATCGTGTGGTCCTCCCGTCGCTAGTTTATAACACATGCCCAAATGATAGATCCCCCTCTGTCTCCATGACACTAGTAATGTGTCGGCATGGTAATAAAAGTGATATAATGGAAAGAAAGATGAAGAGTCGAGGGAACAGGAGCAACACTAATAAAAAGTGAAAAGATCTAAGAGCAATGGAATTTATCAGAGAAATAGTACACAGGGTCAAAAATCATTATTATTATTAAGTAGAAACCCTATCTGATGAAGGGCCCCAACCCGAAACATCATCTGTCCTTGTTCTCCAGAGTGTTGCCTGACCCGCTGAGTTACGCCAGCACTTGGTGTCGCTTTTTATAAACCTGCACCTGCAGTTCCTTGTTTCTACAAACGCAAATTCATGATGTTTAACGTCTTGAGAATATATTCTATTGCATCTCCCAGTGAATTATTCAAGTAATTCAGAAAATTGAGACCTCTTTAGACGACTTTAGAGATACAGCATGGAAACAGGCCCTTCGGCCCACTGAGTCCACACCAACCAACGCTCACCCCGTCCACTACCATTTTCCTACACGCTAGGGCCAATTTTTTTTTTTTTTACTGAGGCTCATTAACCTACAAATCTGCATGTCTTTGGAGTGTGGGAGGAAACCGGAGTTCCCGGAGGAGACCCACACGGTCACAGGGAGAATGTACACACTCCATAGTGACAGCACTCTTAGTCAGGATCGAACCTGGTTCTCTGGCGCTGTAAAGGGCCTGTCCCACTTACGCGACCTTTTCAGCGACTGCCGGCACCCGTCATAGGTCGCCGGAAATTTTCAACGTGTTGAAAATTCAGCGGCGACCAGAAAGGCGCTACGACTCTTTGGGTGACTAGGAGACCTCTCACGACCACACAGGCGACCCCCTGGCGACATGCCCCCTGGTGACACCCCGCAACACCCTGGTCCCTTTGTGGAAGGAAACTTAAAACCATCAATTTATACAATGGATTAGCATGCTTTGACCTCAGAGGCAAATTATTGATGAGGAAATGCAAGTTCTCATCATAGTTTAATTATTTAATTAAGACATATTATGCATTATGAAGTATATTTAAAGATACTGCAAGACAGCATTAACAAAGAAAAAATGACACTGGGAGCAAAGGGAAATGTTGGAGAAAATGTTTAGAGGTTTGGGACACAAAGGTTTCTGTTAAAGAGCATCTTTAAGGAAGAAAGAGAGATAGAGAGATATAAATATTCAGAGGAGCTTAGAAACTGAAGGCAACAAGGGGTGGGACATACATAGGGCCATAAATATGAGGTAGTCAACAATAAATCCATAAATTCTTCAAAATATTCTTTACACCCCAAATAGTTTATGAAGTGAAACTCTTACTGACTAGTGTGGGAGAGATGAACACATACTTGTGGTGTAGTGGTGGAGACAGAGCACTGGAGACCCGGGTTCAATACTGATTTCAGGTGCCCTCTCCGTGGAATTTGCATATTCCCTCTGTGCCCACGTGGGTTTCCTCAGGATTCTCTGGTTTCCTCCACATCCCAAAGTTGTGCAGGTTTGTATGTTAATTGGCCTCAGTAAATTGCCAGTCGTGTGTAGGGAGTGGATGAGAAAGTGGGATAATATAGAACTAGTGTGAATGGGTGATCGATGGTCGGCGTGGACTTGGTGGGCCGAGGGGCTTGTTTCCCTGTGTCTTTCAATTAAATTAAATCAATCAATATGTCTTTAGGAGGGTCTACCAGAGAAAGGAACAGAAGGATATGCAGAGAGACTTAGATGACTTAAGTAGGGAACTAATGCGCTACAATGCTGAGAACTATATTCTGCACTCTGCATCTTCCCCTTTGCTCTACCTATTGTACCTGAGTTTGAACTGATTGTATTAATTTATAGTATTATCTGATCTGATTGGATAGCATGCAAAACAAAGCTTTTCACTGTACATGACAATAATAAACCTAACCCTAAACCTAAGGGCCTTGAGTATTCTAGAAAGGTGCTATATAAATCCCATCCATTATTATTATTAACATTAACAACAGTATAATTCAGTCAAGCCAAATAACATGATTCCATGCTGTAATTTCTATTTAATGCAGCTCTAATTCAAGATAGACTAACAATAGTGTTTTTGAAATAATTTAATTTGTGCCAATATTATGTTAATTTTCCACAAATGTTACAAAATCTTTAGCCCTTTGGAAAGCTAAAATAGTTGAATTTTAAGAGAGAAGATTTACAGAATGAGCTGGTGGGCCATTGTGAGTTGAAGGGCCTGTTCCCGTACTGTACTGCCCTGTGGTAGCAAGCTGCATTTGGTATATCAAAATAGATTGGTATTGTATGGTTATTTGTTTAGAGTTGAAACAAAGAAATTATTTATTGCTGCTATAAATATCAAAATGAGAAATAGGTATCTGGCTGTGATTTACATATGTAGAACACATGTGTAACATTTCTTGTTAACTTATCTATTTGAGCAGGGTGAACACTAACTAGACAAAACTAACCTATTCACTGCCTAGTTTGTTTTCCACTATTGGCCATGACTTTATCATCCACTCCCTGCACATGATTGGCAATTTACTGAGGCCATGACCCAAGTATACTCAGGGGTGGCACTGAACAGGTTAAACGCTGAATTATTAAAGCAAAGGTCTTTGCATTCCATGGAATTTTGACATGCTTAAGAATGAGACAAAGTCAAGCACTTGAACACAAGTTAGAAATCTAATCTTTCTCAGATTAGAAGGTAGACAAAAATGCTGGAGAAACTCAGCGGATGGAACAACATCTATGGAGAGAAGGAATAGGGACGTTTTGGGTCGAGACCCTTCTTCAGACTGATGTCGGGGGGGCAGGAAAAAGAAAGGAAGGGGCAGAGCCAGTTGGCTTTGGGAGAGTTGGGAAGGGGTAGGGGAAGGAGGGAGAAAGCATGGACTATCTGAAATTAGAGGTCAATGTTCATACCGTTGAGGTGTAAAATAGAAATCTTTTATTTGATGATAACCACAAACGACACAATTTTCAGGAAATTAATTCTAAATGCTATTGCATTCAAGGAGTATTTTGTCGTGGGCTTCTACAATCGGGGATGGAAGTAGGAATGCTGAGAAAGTTTGGTGGATTTCATTTTACAGGCAGCGATTGCCCAAATGTTTAATCTTATTGCTTTCATGCATCGATTATATATCTATCAATATATATTACTGAAACTCTCATCTTGTTTGTTAGTATGTCTGTGTGTCTGTCTGTCTGTCTGTCCGTGATCCTGAGATTACGTCAAAATGGTGCACGATAGTGCTACAATTTTTGTCCCACCTTACTCACCGTTGTCCTGTGGTGTGTTATGTCAAGTTCTGTTCAAATTGATGGTATAGTTTACAAGTTATTGATATTATAAACTTAAAAAAAATTAAAACAGCGCTCCCACTTGCCGTTAGCAGCATATGAGATGTCACAATGGGATCTCATTTACATAAACTGCGCATCAACAGTGTTCAACCCCACAATTACATCACAATAGGATCTGATTTACATATTTAAAAAACTCACTTTAAAAAAACACACAGCAGCATTCCACCATTACATCACAATGGGATCTCATTTACATTAAAAAAAACTTGCTTTTCCCGATAAAAGCACGCTGGACAGACACAGACATAGACTGGAGTTCGAGTCGGTGCGGGGTCCGGGGGCTACTGCTCCAGGCCCACGGAGAGGCCTCTCTTTCCCCCTCCCTCAGCTCCAGACCACGGCCTCGACCTCTCCCTCTCCCTCCCGCGGCTCCAGTCCGCAGCCTCAGTCTCTCCCTCCCACGGCTCCAGAGCACTCGGCCCGTCCCCGCCCCCGCCCCCCCCCCTCCCCCCCCACAGCTACAACTTCACGCCAAAGTGGTGGAGAAAACGGGGCCGGCGGTGGTTTACATCGAAATCCTTGGGAGGTGAGGAGGGAGGCTGGGGGAATTGAGGGAGAGGAGGGGGGTATGAAGGGAGAGGGAGGGGAAAGTGGGGGAGGTGAGGAGGGAGAGTGGGGAGTGGGATAGGGGGAGGCGAAGAGTGGGGGAGGATGGGAATGGTGGGAGAGGAGGGAGATAGGGAGGGGATAGGGGTTATGGAGGGAGGGAGATAGTGACTGAGGGAAGTGGAACGGAGAGGGGGAGAGGTGAGGGAGGGAGTGCGGGAGGGGAGGAGGAGAGGGGGAAGAAGAGGAAGGGTGAAGAGGGGGGAGAGGGAGTGCTGGAGGGGTGAGGGGGAATGGAGGAGGATAGAAGTAGGAAGAGGGATGATGAGGTAAAGGAGGAGGGGAGGGGGAAGAGAGAGGAGGGGATGGAGGGGGTGAGGGGAGGAAGCAGAGGAGGGTTGGTGGAAGGTGGGGGGAGGGATAATGGAGGAGGGGAATAAGGGACTGAAGAAGGAGAGTGAGATGCGTTCAAATTGATCTTATATTTTACAAGTTATTGCCATTTTAAACTTTCAAAATGTCAGCTGCGCCTGCACAGTTGCGGGCTACTGGGTGAGTGGTGGAATATTGCGTTCAGAGATCAGCCCTCCCGTGTGACAGGGACCCAATGGGTCTCCCTTGGTATATTATATCTATCTATCTATCTATATCCATCTATATCTATCTATATCTATATATATAAAACTGTGTGGCTGCCGGCTGACTGTGTGTTTCTGCCTGACTTGTGGCTGCCAGCCTTTGATTTGTTGCTACGCCAACACCCGACCCAGAAACGCCCTGATTTTTTCCATTTCGGTAGAGATTTCACTTTTCATTCCAAGTATCCACTCCTCATTAAATTTCGTCATGTTTATGTACACTTTTTTAATCAAATCCTTCTCTCCCGCCCCCCCCCCCCCCCTCCCGCTCACTCATTTTGTCGCCTCCTGCTGGCCAGCGACCATAACGGCTGCTGGCGCCCGCATCTCGCCTCAAAGACGCCATTTAAAAACAGTCGCACTGCTGATTCCTGAGCCGCTTGAGTTGGAGGAACACGTCGCCTGTGGGGGCTATGGGTAGGGAACGGCTGCGTTGGGGGAGCAGACCCAACGGGTCTGCACTTGGTCTAGTATATTACTAAAAGTCTCATCTTGTTTCTTTGTCTGCATGCGTGCGTGTGCGTGAGATCCCAACACCCCTCCAAAACAGGATAGCGCTAAAATATTTGGTCCACCTTACTCACCATTGTCCTGGGATGTAAATGAAACACGTTTTGTTCGGATTGATGTTATATTTTACATATTGACATTTTAAACTTTACAAAAATCAATTTTCAAACCACTTTTCCACTTGCCCTGCCCATCAGCCACCTTCGATGTCACAATGACATCACAATGAGATCCCGAATCTCATTTACATTAAAAATCGCGATTTAAAAAAAACATTGTTTTAATCAAATTCTTCCGTTTTCATTAACAGCTGACATTGTGTTTCGGTAATTTTAAAGAAAAACGCGATTTCCATTGAGAATTTCATTTAAAAAAAACATTACGATTTTCATTGTGGGGGCGTGGGTGTGTGGGATAGGGGGGAAATTTCATTTAAAAAAAG
Source organism: Amblyraja radiata (assembly GCF_010909765.2). Lineage (NCBI taxonomy): Eukaryota > Metazoa > Chordata > Chondrichthyes > Rajiformes > Rajidae > Amblyraja > Amblyraja radiata. The sequence continues at coordinate 18,931,088 of NC_045979.1, forward strand.
CGATTTTCATTGTGGGGGGTGGGATGGGGGGAAGTGAGGAGTGGTGGAGCAGGGAGATAGAGGGAGAGGAGGGGGTAGGGAGGGGAGGGGAGAGGGGCTATGGAGGGAGGGAGGAAGTGACTGAGGGTAGGGCAAAGGAGAGGGAGGTGAAGAGGGCGAGGGAGCGCTGGGGGATGAGGGGAAATGGAGGAGGTTAGGGGCAGGCGTAGTTGGGGGAGGGTTGCTGTGACTCGCATCACAACGAGGATCTCTGGCATCACAACGGGAACCCCTCAGCCGCGCCTGATAATTGAGATAATTGAGACAATTGAGGACTTTAAAAAATATATATACAGCATTGAAACAGGCCCTTTGGGCCACTGTGCCCACGCCGACCAGCGATCCCCATACATTAAAAATTACCCTACATACACAAGGGGCAATTTACACTTATACCAAGCTAATTTATTTACACACCTGAACATCTTTGGAGTGTGGGAGAAAACCAAAGATCTTGGAGAAAACCCATGAGTTCATGGGGAGAACGTACATACAAACTCCGTACAGTCAGCATTGAACCCGGGTCTCTGGCGCTCCAAGCGCTGTAAGGCAGCAACTCTACCGCTGTGCTACCATGCTGCATTGTTTCAGCCTCGTCCCACCCCCCCACCTTCTCCCCCAGAGTCGCCAACATGCTTGGAAGAAGTCAGGGAATCTGGGGGAGAAGGAGGAGGAGGCAGTGGCGGAGTACACAAAGGGACAGGAGATGGAAAAGGAGGGGTCAGTGGGGAGGGGAGTAGACAAAACAATGGCCACCAGAGAGAAGAGGCGGCAGGCGAGAGAAAAGGGACCCTTACAGTGAAAGAGCGCATCCTGTCGGTGTCAGTGTACGGAAGAAAGCGAAGTCTCCAGCGGCTACAACGTGAGCCGCTACAGAGGTCGTGTCAACCGGACGGTGTGGGCGGCTGGGCTGCAAGAGGCCTGGGTGACGGTGCGAGCAGAGCCTCAACCGCTATAAACAAACTCCAGGTCTGAAGAAGGATCTCAGCCTGAAACATCACCCATTCATTCCTTCTCTCCAGTGATGCTGCCTGTCCTGCTGAATTACTCCAGTTTTTTTTGTGTCTATCTCCGGTAAAAAGAGGTTAGTTAAAACAAGACTTTACTGTAATCCGCAGTAGAAAGAAAAATGAGTCCTTTAAATTTATTTATTCTCTCCATATTTCTGATGGGAAGGGAAATTATATGCAATGATTTTAAAATACATTTTCCACCTGGAACGTAAATCGTCAAAGTTAGAGGCATTGCGCTTACTTTCCATGAATGATGCTTTAAAAGGCTGTGAAGATGACACATTGATTGATGATCACTCCCAAGATGTCAGTCCATCGCTGAACACAATAACAACTGCTTTATGAGGCTTCCTCCAATGTAATACTTCTTCTATTTTTGGTTTCCGATATATAATTTTAAGAGCCTAATATATCATAACAACGCAACATATTGGTCTATGGAATACAAATTGCTTAGTAACGTTTAAATTGCTTTAAAATAAATCCTTTATATTTGTTTTGTCGTGACTTTGTGATATCAGTTTGTTTCTCAGGTGTATCACTACCCATTTTATAAAACATTACTGTGCAGAATTGATGAGATCGATATCCATTAAACTCAATGAAAGATGTCACTTGGAGTACTGCAAGTGTGCATCTCCCTTCCTTGTCCTCTGCAGGGTCTATATATTATTTCTTCTCTATGACTTCTGAAACTTCAAGTGGTCCTTGCTTTCCCTCTCTCTCCATTCCCTCCCCCTTCCCAGTTCTCCTACCAGTCTTACTATCTCTGACTACTTTATCTCTGCACTCCCCTGACCCAATCCCCTGACATCAGTCTGAAGAAGGGTCTCGACCCGAAACTTCATCCATTCCTTCTCTCCAGAGATGCTGCCTGTCCCGCTGAGTTACTCTAGGATTTTGTCTAAATTTAAATTTCTTTATTTATATAGCACATTTTTAGTCAACTTGCATTGACCCCAAAGTGCTTCACATAATTACATCCACACACACAGGCAAAGGTGGGTGAAGTGTCTTGCCCAAGGACACAACGACAGTATGCACTCCAAGCGGGATTCGAACCAGCTACCTTCCGGTTGCCAGCCGAACACTTAGCCCATTGTGCCATCTGTCGTCTAACTCTATATTATTGATTTGTTTCTCTCAGTGTTAATTTACTGATGGGGACAGGGTGGGATCATCATGCCATTGTTGTTACATTACTGATCCTCCTTGTTCAAATCCACTTCCATTTTCCATAAGCCTCAAAGTGGTTTCATTCATAGTACATCATTGTAACATTGCAAATAAGTCGATTGGATATTTCCAGTTATTACAATCAGTGCTACTTTCTATACAAGTGTCTCTCACCCCCACTCTCCATCTGATTGGTAATATTGACTTTTAGATCATAAAATCATAAGACAAAGGAGCAGAATTAGCCCATTTGGCCCATTGAGTTTGCTCCGCCATTCAATCATGGCTGATCTATTTTTCCTTCTCAATGCCATCCTCCTACCTTCGCTCCTTAACTTTTGATACCCTTACTAATCAAGAAGTTATCACTCTCCGCTTTAAAAATACCCAAAGACTTGGACTCCACTGCTATCTGTGGCAATCAATTCCACAGATTCACCACCCTCTGGCCAAAGATATTCTTCCTCATCGCCATTCTAAAGGTTTATTCTAAAGGTTCACCCTTCAGAGGGGTGAACCTTCGAAAAGTGCCTGGACCTGATGGTATACCCGGTCATGTTCTTAAAAACCTGTGTGGACCAACTGGCAGGAGTTTTTACGGACATTTTCAACCTCTCACTTCTGAGGTCTGAGGTTCCCACCTTCTTTAAAAGGGCATCAATTATACCAGTGCCCAAGAAGAGCAAGGTGACGTGCCTCAATGACTATTGGCCAGTGGCACTAACGCCTGTGGTGATGAAGTGCTTTGAGAGATTGATCATGGCGCAAATCAACTCCACCTTGACACAAACCTGTACCCACTGCAGTTCACTTACCGCTACAACAGATCAACGGTGGATGCAATCTCGCTGGCTCTCCACTCTGCTCTGGACCACTTGGACAACAGAAACTCATATGTCAGGCTGTTATTTATTGATTACAGCTCGGCATTTAATACAATCATCCCCTCCAAGCTGGTTACCAAACTCGCAGAACTGGGTCTCTGCGCATCCCTCTGCAATTGGATCCTCGACTTCCTCATTCACAGACCACAGTCTGTTCGTATTGGTGGAAATGTGTCAGCCTCGATAACAATCAGCACAGGAGCACCTCAAGGCTGCGTGCTCAGCCCCCTGCTGTACTCACTCTATACTCATGAATGATAGCCGGTCATAGTGCAAACTCCATCTTCAAGTTCGCTGACGACACCACTGTTGTGGGACGTATCACTGATGGGAATGAGTCAGAGTATAGAAGAGAGATCGAGCGACTGCCATATGGTGCCAGCACAATAACCTGGCCATCAACACCAGCAAAACCAAGGAATTGATTGTGGACTTTGGAAGGAGTAGGATGGGGACCCACAGTCCCGTTTATATCAACGGGTCGATGGTGGAAAGGGTCAAGAGCTTCAAATTCCTGGGCATGCACATCTCTGAAGATCTTTCCTGGTCCGAGAACACTGATGCAATTATTAAGAAAGCACATCAGCGCCTCTACTTCCTGAGAAGATTACGGAGAGTCGGTTTGTCAAGGAGGACTCTCTCTAACTTCTACAGGTGCACAGTAGAGAGCATGCTGACCAGTTGCATCGTGGCTTGGTTTGGCAACTTGTGCGCCCTGGAGCAGAAAGGACTACAAAAAATAGTAAACACTGCCCAGACCATCATCGGCTCTGACCTTCCTTCCATCGAGGGGATCTATCACAGTCGCTCTCTCAAAAAAGGCTGGCAGTATCATCAAGGACTCACACCATCCTGGCCACACACTCATCTCCCCGCTATCTTCAGGTAGAAGGTACAGGAGCCTGAAGACTGCAACGACCAGGTTCAGGAATAGCTACTTCCCCACAGCCCTCAGGCTATTAAACTTGGAACTCTGAACGTTAATAGCCCATTATCTGTTTATTTGCACTTTATCAGTTTATTTATTCATGTGTGTATATATTTATACAATGGTATATGGACACACTGATCTGTTCTGTAGTCTTGCCTACTATGTTCTGTTGTGCTGAAGCAAAGCAAGAATGTCATTGTCCTATCAGGGACACATGACAATAAACTCTCTTGAATCTTTGTAATGTAAGTTAATGTAAGTTAATATTTGCACATTAATATTAATGTATACAATTTAATCTCTTGCCAATAGGCACACCAATCTATTTAGCCCATACCAATGAATGTTCAAACATATCTTGTATTACCTATGTACAAACTTATGAGATCCTGAGAAATCACTTCCTTTGTTATTGAATTAATGGAACAGCTCGGAAATTAAGCGCACAACGAGCCTGTTTCTGTTGCCATAATTTGTTGAATGTGAGAACTTTTCTTCATTCTTTCCAATGCTTTCAACAAAAAACTGCAAGTTCAGTAGCTACACACAGATAACATCCGAGGTCAGGATCGTATTTGGGTTTCTGGTGCTGTGAGGCAGCAGCTCTATCAGCTGTGCCGCCGTGCTGTCCTATAATGTTAAGAAACATGATTTTGAAAGCAATTTCACTGGTATCATATGTGATTAAAGATTTAAAGACAGAATTATACCACATGGAAACAGGTGCATCGGACCAACTTGCCCACGCCAACCAAAATGCACACCTGCACTAGTCTTACTTGCCCACTTTTGGCCAATATCCCACTAAACCATACCATAAGACATACTGTAGGTGCAGTATTAGGTCATTTGGACCATTGAGTCTACTCCGCCGTTCAATCTGGGCTTATCTATTTTTCTCTTTCAACAACATTCTCCTGCCTTCTCCCTGTAATCTTTAACACCCTTACTAATCAAGAACCTACAATCTCCGCTTTAAAAATACCCAATGACTTGGCCTCCACCGTCATCTATGGCAATTAATTCTACAGATTCACCACCCTCTGGCTAAAAAAAAATCCTCCTCATCAGATGGCACAATGGGCTAAGTGTTCGGCTGGCAATCGGAAGGTAGCCGGTTCGAATCCCGCTTGGAGTGCATACTGTCGTTGTGTCCTTGGGCAAGACACTTCACCCACCTTTGCCTGTGTGTGAACGTGTGTGAATGTGTGTGAGTGATTGGTGGTGGTCGGAGGGGCCGTAGGCGCAGATTGGCAGCCACGCTTCCGTCAGTCTGCCCCAGGGCAGCTGTGGCTACGGAAGTAGCTTACCACCACCGAGTGTGACTGAGGAGTGAATGAATAATGCGATGTAAAGCGCCTTGAGTATTAGAAAGGTGCTATATAAATCCCATCCATTATTATTATTATTATTCTAAAGATATGTTCTTTCATTCTGAGGCTGTGTCCTCTGGTCCTAGGCACTCTCTCACTCCATCATAACATCCTCTCCACGTCCACTATACCTAGGCTTCTTAAGTAAGAACATCCACTATTATTGATCAGGAAATATATTTTTAAGAGGAGATCGACTAAGTAGTCCACCTGCTTCATTAACTCTGAAGCATTTGGCCTAAGGTCATTCTACCTGTAACCTTTGACACCCTTACTAATCAAGAACCTATAAATCTCCGTTTTAAAAATACAACATTTCGATCCATGTATGTGTCGAGAACTCTTTTACAGTACCTGCCTGAACAACCTCCTCTAGCAGCGCGTTCCATATACTCACCACCCTTCTCTGGGGAGAAAGAATCACGAGTTGTAATAATAGTGACAGCAATTATATGTTAGAAAAGTTTTATTAAAAACATTTTGTTTGTCAACTAATTTGTTTGAGAATTTAAGCAGGGTATAGCAATTATTGCTATTGAGGGAGGGCAGCATAAGAGTGCAACCCAAGATTAATTCCCGGGATGCCGGGACTGTCATATGCTGAGAGAATGGAGCAGCTGGGCTTGTACACTCTGGAGTTTAGAAGGATGAGAGGATATCTCATTGAAACATATAAGATTATTAAGGGTTTGGACACGCTAGAGGCAGGAAACATGTTCCAGATGTTGGGGGAGTCCAGAACCAGGGGCCACAGTTTAAGAATAAGGAGTAAGCCATTTAGAACGGAGACGAGGAAACACTTTTTCTCACAGAGAGTGGTGAGTCTGTGGAATTCTCTGCCTCAGAGGGCAGTGGAGGCGGGTTCTCTGGATGCTTTCAAGAGAGAGCTACTTAGGGCTCTTAAAAATAGTGGAGTCAGGGGATATGGGGAGAAGGCAGGAACGGGGTACTGATTGGTGATGATCAGCCATGATCACATTGAATGGCGGTGCTGGCTCAAAGGGCCGAATGGCCTACTCCTGCACCTATTGTCTATTGTCTATTGATATTGAGTAGTGATTAAACTGTATGTTATTTGCTTTATTAAATAACCTCACTCTTGACAAGTAACTGCTCCGAGTTGTCCCAGCTGCCATCTTCTAGTGGTATAAATAAACCTTGCATTACACACATCTACACGACAATCCACCCACACTTTAATGACATAACAGTCCGTTGAATAGTGCAAAGACAAATAATTTTCCCAATTAACTTTCCCAGCCAGAATACCTGACTAAATAACATTCTTTCTGCGCACGCACTAATTTTATACATTTTGTCTTTCTTTAACTCAATGCTAATTGATTTAAAGAAAGATACAAACTGCATCCCATCAAAATGCAGATCAAACAAGAAAACTGACAAATCATTTAATTTTTCTCTCCCACCAGTGTTGTGCATTACAGTGATTTTCACAATTTATTTTTGTTATTCAATAAAAGCACTGGGTTCTAAAAAGCACCTTCATGCTTTAGAGATGCACGCGTCTACCAGCGATCACCCCGTACACTAACACTATCTTACACACGAGGAACAATTTTACAATTTTACAAAAACCAATTTGTACAAAAGCCAAAAGCCAAAGACTACAAGCCTGTACGTCTTTGGAGGAAACCGGAGCACCTGGAGAAAACCCACGAGGTCACAGGGAGAATTTACAAACTTTGTACAGACAGCACGTGGAGTCACCACTGTGCCGCCCTGGTGAATAAAACAATCTTTTTATGCCTGACAAGCCATAAAGTCACAGTGTCATACAACACGGGAACAGATCTTTCGACCCAACTTGTCCATGCCGACCAATATGGCCCATCTATTCTGGTGTCATTTGCCCACAATAAGCCAATGTTCCCCTAAACGCCACTGAACCTTTCCTATCCATTTTATTATTGATTTTATAAATTGCCAGGTATGCAAATAAATAGATCAACCAATTTTGTAAACCATAACACACTTGTAGGTTAATCGACCTCTGTAAATCACCCTTGGTATGTAGGCAGTGGATGCAAAAGTGGGATAACATAGAACTAGTGAATGGGTAATGGTGATGGTTGGCATGGGTCATTGGGCCAAAGGACCTGTTCCATGCTGTGTCTCTAAACTAAGCTAAAGTAAATTACATAAATAATATATAGGAACTGCAGATGCTGGTCTATACCAAAGATAGATACAAAATGCTCAAGTAACTCAGAGGATCAGGCAGCATCTCTGGAAAAAATGGATAGGTGACATATCGGGTTGGGACCCTTCTTCAGACATACGTATAAATATAAAGATGATCTTCACTCAAGTTACCAATTAAACCAACTTGAAACATCTTATTTCAATGTAGAAATATCAGTGTTTAAATTAAATCAAAGTCACTAAGGATCCAGCAATCTATGTTATTATGAAAACATTTTCATCATTAATTTAATTGAATCAATGCAAATTCATAATTTCATTATCATTGCAAAATTTAAATCAGAATTTCTAATGGCATTTGAATGATATAGTGAACTAAGTTAAAAAAATGGCCACTATTCATTGTCTTAATATTTTACTTTCTCAATTTTATATTCAAAATACTTTGATAATTATTTCATTGACACTAAAAATGAGTCATAGAAACATAGAAAATCGGTGCAGGAGTAGGCCATTCGGCCTTTCGAGCCAGCACAGCCATTAAATATGATCATGGCTGATCATCCAAAATCAGTACCACGTTCCTGCTTTCTCCCCATAACCCTTGAGCTACTGTATAGCTAACTCTCTCTTGAATACATTGTCCATTAAGAACATCAGAGACACGTCTACAAATATTGGTATTAGCACAATTTAACAACACTCTTTCATGTCGGTATCTTGAAAGGGGGATTATGAAAGATTGAGTTTTCTTTCCTCTAACGTTGCTCCTCACATGACTAAGCTTAATACAAAAATTATATAGTTATTTGAACAAATGCCAGTGGTAATTCAAAGAAAATGAGAGGAAATTTTACACCAATAATGACTATAATAACATAAGTACTCTTCAGAAAAAAGGTGATGCTGCTCAACAACATCCAGATATTTCAATTGCTTTGGTGGTTATTTTATTTATAAGAAAACGTACTAGAATTGTAATGATTAATATAAATCTGTTAGTGTAAAATAGTTGAATGATGAATAGTAGGCAAGTTACCCGATTCAAAACCATACCGATGGCAAATATAAAGAAATCAAACACTAGTCTACGTGTCCACTATTCAATAAAGACTGCATGGAACATAGAAAGACTGCATGGACTGCATAGAAAGACCTTGCAATTTTATGCTTATTACAGCAGGTAAAGAGGTTTTTCATTAAACCACTGGTGATGTGATTTTCACCCAAACCTCTCAAAACGGTTTGCGTTCCCTACCCTTCGTTTCTGCAGAATTATTTATGGCTAAGTGGTGAATCAATCGAATCTAATGCTTCATAAATTTATGTTGTTTCTCTATGTCTGATTCTGCTGAAAGTGGATTGTTCGACTCCAGTAGGCATGAATTGGTTTTATTGTTGACTTTGCCTTCCGTTCTCTTGTTCTTCCTTCCCAACGGGATCTAATCTTGGCTCTGGGTTTATGTTATCACTTCTCATCTCTGCAAAGGATTATCGAAACCCATGGGGATATCTGTAGATTCACCAGGGCATTTTGCCCAGATTTTAACCAATAATCTCATTTAAAATTAAATGTATTTTAAATCATTATATAAATTTCCATCAAATGTTCAGAAATGGTTTAAAAATTATATATATTTGGCATCTGACAATATAATTTAGAAGATGGAACAATATGCTTAGCTGAGAAACCCAAATTGTTCGAGCAGTAAACAGCAACATAAAGCGATCTGCAGAACAGATTTTCTTAAGGAACTTTATTTTTAGCAAAATTGTCAGTGTGAAAAGCACATTAATGATTTTGCTATGAATAATGAACAAAAGAATCCTCCACTGGGCCACAAGGGGCTGCAACATCAATTTGCAGGACTTTTGCTAAAGGTTTTCATTGACATTTTCAAACTGACTTTCATTTTCTTTAAAGGTAGACAATATATATTTATTTTTTTGCACCCAATGTTATGCTTTCCATAATTATTACAGTTTGTGAAATAATTTAATATATTAAGATCACAATATTGATAGTTACATTTCAGTTTTTCTTTCTATTAGGTATCAAAGCAATGAAGAATGTGCGTCTAGAACAGTACAGGAGATAAGTAGATGCTTGTATACAAAACAGACACAAGATGCTGGAGTAACTCAGCGGGTAAGGCAGCATCTCTGGAGAATGTGGATAGGTGTCGTTTCAGGTCAGGTCTCTTCTTCAGACTGATTGTGGTAGGGAGGCGGGAAGAAAGCCGGAATGGAGGAGGGGCAGAATAAAGCCTGGCAAGTGATGGGTGGATACAGGTGAGGGTGGGGGTTTGATAGGCAGGTGGTTGGACAAAAGTTAGAGATGACGATACAGATGATGTACGACAACAAGATTGAAGAGTTGTGAATTGTGAAGCTAGAGAATGGAATAGGAAGGGAAGGGGAGAAATAGGTGCAAGAGCAGGTGGGGCACATGGGAGATGGTGGGTGGCTGCGGAAAAGAAAGGGGAGGGGGAGAAAGGGATGGGAGAGGGGGTGGGGCGGGAAGGTATTTGTTGTCACCTAAAATTGGAGAATTCATTGTTCATACCGTTGGGCTGTAAGCTGCTCAAGCGCAATATGAGGTGCTGTTCCTCCTGTTTGCACGTGGCCTTACTCTGGCAGAGGAAGAGGCCCAGGACAGAAAGGTCAGTTTGGGAATGGGAAACAGAGTCCAACTGTTCGGCAAATCAGGAAATAAAGTTGACTCGCTGAATTATAACTCCTTAATTCACTGTTCAATTAAACTCATAGCACTCAGTTAAATTGAAGAAGTTTTGTGCATTTTTAGTTCCTATGATCTAATCATGAAAAAAACTCAGACTTCCATTAAAAAATAATGTTAATTATTGGAATCTGGCGTGTGTGTGTGTGTGTGTGTGTGTGTGTGTGTGTGTGTGTGTGTGTGTGTGTGTGTGTGTGTGTGTGTGTGTGTGTGTCTGTGTGTGTGTGTGTCTGTGTGTGTGTGTGTGTGTGTGTGTGTGTGTGTGTGTGTGTGTGTGTGTGTGTATGTGTGTGTGTGTCTGTGTCTGTGTGTGTGTGTCTGTGTGTGTGTGTGTGTGTGTGTGGACGTGAGATTACCTGTTGATTAGAACGCAACAAATCTTATTCAGTTTCTTACATGGCTTATTATTTGCATTTAAGTGTGATGTAAAAGCAGGTTGTATGAATGCCATTGGCTAAAACAATTGATTGAAGAAAATGTTTCAGCCTGAATCATTGTTAATAATGGAAATTTGTTAGGTCTTGTGCTTGGAAGATTTAGTGATAATAATATGTGGTTGTATAAAGTGTAATAATACTGTGGGAGGAAACCGGAGCACCCGGAAAAAACCCATGCGGTCACAGGGAAGACGTACAAACTCCATACAGACAACACCCATAATTAGGATCAAATCCGGGTCTCTGGCGCTGTAAGGCAGCAACTCTACCGTTGAGCCAATGTGCCGGTTAGATGAACTATCATTTCTAAAAGGGTCTGTCCCACATTCACGACTTAATTCACGGCCTTTTTTACTCGTGGACATTTTTCATCAGGGTAGAAAAACGCCCTGACCTACTTGATGCCACGAGTACCTTCGACTAGCATCACGACCTACCTACGACCTACCTACGACCTCCTGCGACCTCGTGATGACCATGCTGCGAGCATGAGTCAAGGGCAAACTCGGCAGAGGTCGTGAATTAGGTCGTGAAAGTGGGACAGGCCCTTAAGTCAGTCATATCAGACCTGTGATTTTAACCCTGTTTCTTCCTCCAGAGATGCTATCTGATCTGATGAGCATTTCCATTAATGTATATTTTTAATTCATATTAGAATTTTGATTATTTTAAATAGGCAATGTTTTGGCTTACTAATACCATTAATAGCAACCCACTTTTTGCATGCTGGAAGAAGTAAACTTTGAAGCCAACTAATTATATCACCAAATGGAAACATGGCTGACATAGTGGGCCAGTGGTAGAGTTGCTGCCTTACAGTGCCAGAGACCTGGGTTCGATTCTGACTATAGGTGCTGTCTGTATGGAGTTTGCACATTCGCCCGGTGATCACGTGTGTTTTCTGCGGGTGCTCTGGTTTCCTACCACATCCGAAAGACGTGTGCATTTGTAGGTTAATTGGCTTTGGCAAATTGTCCCTAGTGTGTAGAATACAAAACTAGAATATAATACAAGTGATCGTTGGTCAACATGGACTCGGTGGGCCGAAGGGTTTGATTCCACACCGTTCCTCAAAGACAAAGTGTTGGAGAAACCAAACAGGTCAGGCAGCAACTCTGCGGAGGGAATGGACAGACGACGTTTCAGATCGAGACCCTTCCATCGACTATCATTTCACCTGTGTTTGACTCATTGCTTATTATTGCTTACACATGTAGTTACTAACCTGGTGGAATAAATTTAAAAAAATTACAAAGTGAGATGAACAGCTTTAGAGAGAGGGACCTGATATGAACTTACGGTGCCTAATGCTGTGAAATTAGACAATGCTTGTGGGAGGCAGATAACAACTCACTTTGAATTAGTTTCACATTGCATTCTGTTCACATTCCCACTAAACCTAAATCAGCTTGTGATATCATTATTATCGAAACATTCACAATATCATGAGTTTAGCAAAGGATCAGTGAAACTCACCCACTTATTGGGGATGTAAGGTTTTAGGTTGTTTAGGTTTATTATTATGGCGCGTACAGAGGTACAGTGAAAAGCTTCGTTTTGAATGCTAACCAATCACATAAGATAATACTGTACAAAAATACAATTGTCAAACAGAAGTACAACGGGTAGATTAGGGGAAGATACAGTGCAGAATCAGTTCCATGGGCAACGTTCAATGTCCACAATGGGGTAGAGGTGAATTGGACAGTAGCCTAGCTTATTGAAGCACCATTTACAAAACCTGATATCAGAGGGGAAGAAGCTGTTCTTGAGTCTGGTGGTGCGCGCTTTCAAGATTCTGTACCTTTTGCCCAATAGGAGCAGGCAAGGGAGAAGAAGTAATGACCGGGCTGGGACAAATCTTTGATTACGTTGGCAGCATGAAGTGTAGATGGAGTCAATGGTGAGGTGTCTGATCTGCGTACTGGACCGGGCTACATCCACAACTCTGCAAGTCTGTACATTTTCCTCCAAGTACTATGCCCAATGCTTTGACCTCTACTGCTACTGTAACACTAAACGAAGAGTAGTTGCAGCAATGCAGGTTCTCTCTCATCTCTATCAATGTTGGGAGCACAGCATGGTGGTGCTTTCAACTCGGCACTCTTCTTTAATCATTCACAGGATGTCAAGGCCAATATTTATTATCAATCCTTCGATGAACTTGAACTGACTAGGTTGTTGGACCGGTTCAAAGGGCATTTCAGAGTAGACTGTATTGCTATGGATGTGGGGTTATCTGCCAGAGCAAATAAGGACACAGATATTTTTTAAGAGATACAGTATGGAAACTAGTGCTTCAGCTCACCGAGTCCACGCCGCCCAGAATCACCCATACACTAGTTATTTCTTACACACACCATGGACAATTTACAAAAGCCAATTACCCTACACTAGGGGTGATTTGCAGAAGCAAATTAACCTACAAAGCTGCATGTCTTTGGAATGTGGGAGGAAACCGGAGCACCCGTAGAAAACCCACACGGACACTGAGAGTACATGCAATCTCACTTCAGTCGGAACCCCGAGGTCAGGATCATACCCAGTTCTCTGGCACTGTGAGGCAGCAGCTCTACCTGCTGCACCGCTATTTCTCCCAACTCTATTCTATGCAGGAGTCACCAGAGAAACTTCCTCGCCCTAGTTTGACAGCATTGCGTAGCTTGTAATTTGAATGATATGAAGGATAGGGTAAGAAACATTTGCCATGTATCTGCACACCTAGCACACAACAAAAAGCTTTTTCACTGTACCGCGGTACACGTGACAATAATAAACTAAACTAAAACTCTTAGTCGTCCATTCGTCCCGCCGGTCAATGGACTTTGAATAATGGCGGCAAAACATGGCGGCGTCTGCATGTGTAATATGTGCAAAAATAATTTCATTGTGCAGTTGCATGGGTGACAAGTAAAGCACCATGGACTATTGAACCATAGTCTTTCTCCTAGTTACAAATCATCATGATATAAATATCAGTTGCAATTCCTTCACTCTTATGTGGTCTACTCTAAAACATCAATGTTCCTCTGACAGCCCCTGCACAGCAAGTTGGAAAATGATGCCCTTCCATACTTTATATTTCATAACCAAGGTCATTGACTGAATAGAGCTGATTTAACATGGTATTGATATTGATTTAGTATTGTCACGTACCAAGAAAAACTTTAGAAAGAAGGAACAGCAGATGCTGGTTGACAAAAAAAAAGACCAAAAATGCTGGAGTAACTCAGTAGGTTTGGCAAGTCATGAAAATAATTTTCTTAACATTTCACTTGGAAAACCTATATCAAAAACAAAAAGATAGCAGGTTCCTTTATAGGACCAAATTAATCCTCGTGATATAAGGAACTGCAGGCGCTGGTTAACATAAAGGAACACAAAGTGCTTGAGTAACTTAGCGGGTCAGGCCCACATTTCTGGGGAACATGGATACCTTACGTGTCAGATTGATCAATCGTTGGTATAAAACAAAGTGCTGGAGTAATTTAGCAGGTCAGGCAGCATCTGTGGTAGACGTGGATAGGTGACATTTTGGGTCGGGACCCATCTTTAGAAGGAGGGTCATGATCCGAAACATCATCTATACATGCAAGACTGAAGAAGGGTCCCGACAAGAAACATCATGTGTCCATGTCTCCAGATATGCTGTCTGACCTGCTGAGCTACTCCAGCACATTGTGCCTTTTTTTTTTAAACAGTCAAAATCTTTCTTTTGTGTACCATACAGGCTAATCATACCATACAAAGATACCATCTATGACAACATCAGGTAGAGGGAAAAAAAGCAGTGTGCAGAATATAGTTCTACAGCTGCAGCGAAAGTGTAGATAGAAATAGTGCAAAGGTGGCAATGAGGCAGATTGAAAGATTGGGAATTCTTCTCTGGCATATGAGAGGCCGGTTGAAGGATCTATGAAATGGCTGAACAGCGGCCAGATCGATTGTTTGAATTAGTGTGGAAAATGCTGTGATGTGGTGCAAAGTCCAACGCAAATTCAACCCAAATAAATGAAACCTAATCCATCCTGGGTTCCTAATTAATTTGCTTCTTAACAACATGATGGTGCTGTAGTGTGAAGAGCTGAGTAAGTCCTTCACACCACAGACTTTCAAGTTGAACTAAAATCAATGCCACAATGGACTTCTATGCCTACTTTATATATTTTTTGTCGCTATTTCCTTCCAATTTCTGGTGAAACTCCAATTATAAAAAAGATGGAAATGGCACTGCATCTTTGAAATCTACACGCTGAGATCTGGAAAACCTCTACAACTGCACATTGTAATGGTGAACGTATAAACCAATCTTAACTACCACAATATCAATCCAATGTTGAGGCAGCAACTATGCATTTAATTGTATATTATTGCATTATTATTTAAACATGTTTTGAAGATGATAGCAGATATTTGATATGGCCATTAACCAAAGTAGCTCGCAACAATAAGATATTTAGAGCTAATTATCTAAGATGAAAGTCATTCTTTTGGTTCGCAGCTGAAATAAACACTTGATTCATCTCGTAATAATTAAGTAGAGGACATTTTGTCTATTTGATGATCGCTCGAGCACTCAAAAGGCCTCATTCTTGGATGAATATACGTGCTTCAATCAGCTATCATTAAATTGGTGTGCAGATGGTGTGTGATGTACAGCTGCCTCTCCTCCAGGCAGTGAAGTGTCTGTCATTGTGGAGTGTTCGATCGAGTGGCCAGGGATCATGATAAACCTGTGCGGGAAGGAACTGCAGATGACGGTTTTTACACCGAAACTCCAAGCTCTATCCTTCACACTGGGGACAATTTTCGGAAGCCAATGAACCTACAAACCTGCAAGTTTTGGAAATGTGAGAGGAAACTGGAGCATCAGGACAAAACCCATGAGGTGCCAGGGAGAACATACAGATTCCGTGTAGGCGGCACCCATAGTCAGGATTGAACCTGGGTCTCTGGAGCTGGAAGACAGAAACTCTACTGCTGCACCACTGTGCCACCTCTTCCAGCTTTTTCCCCCCACTCCCCTGCCCACCACAATCAGTCTGAATAAGAGTCCAGACTCGAAATGTCACCTATCCATGTCCTCCATAGATGCTGCCTGACCTGCTGAGTTACTCCAGCACTTTATGATCTTGACAAGATTCCAGCATCTGCAGCTCCTCAACACTGCCCTAACTGTTGAATAATTTACTAATTTTTCTATCTGAGCTCCCGCTGTGCTGGAAGCAAGTTGTCTCAGTCACTCTCTTGAACTATCATTAGATCTCAAACTCTACACCAGATATACTTTCCATCTTTTTGAGTAAAACACAAAGTGCTGGAGTAACTCAGCAGGTCAGGCAGCTTCTCTGGAGAAATCTGCAAGGCTTCATCCTGCCCCCAGATGGACACAAAAGTGCTGAAGTAACTCAGTGGGTCAGGCAGCATCTTTGGGAAAAAATAGGTGACGTTTCGAGTCGATACCCTTCTTCAGACTGAATCAGAGGAGAGGGAAACGAGAGCTATGTAAAGGTACATAGACCAAATGAATGAAAGAAATGCAAAAAGCAACTATGATCAAGGAAAGGTGGAGCCCACCATGGTCCATTGTTGGCTGTGGGAAAGGTGATAGCGAGTGGCACAAATAGTGAAAATCAGCGGGACGACAGTGAAATTGGCACGGCGACTAGTGTGGGAGAGAGACGGGATGCAAAGGTAACTTAATGTTAGAGAAATCAATGTTCATACCGCTGGACTGTAAGCTGCCCAAGTGAAATATGAGGTGCTGTTCCTCCAATTTGCATTTGGCCTCACTCTGACAATGGAGGAGGCCCAGGACAGAATGGTCAGAATGGGAAGGGAAGTGTTTGGCAACCGGGAGATCAAGTAGGCCTAGGCGGACTGAGCGCCTTAATAATAAACCTATTGATGACAGGGAAATTGAACAGTCTGTCAATACTCTGATGGCAACTATGGCCACTAGTTTAGGGGTACAAGAACATATGTATTGCATTTGTAACTGAAAGCTAGAGCCCCCCCCCCCCCCTCACTAATAAGAACAAGCAAATCCCAGAAATTGACCTCTTAAAATTATTTTGTTATTAAATATTATATTTTTGAGAAAATATTCCACAGAAAGTGAAATAAAAGGACTTAAATGCTTAAGTATTTCTGGAGCACCACGCTGGAGGTTCAGCGGTATCTATGGGTCTTTTAGACAAGCAGGTGGATATAGAATAATAAAAGTAATACAGCTTAGAATTTGCCCTTGCCGACCAAGATGCCCCATCTACTCTCGTCCAACCTGCCCGCGTTTGGCCCATATCCCTCTAAACATTGCAGATGTGCAGGGATTGAAGGGAATATTACATTTAGAGAGAAAATTCTACTGACAGTGAAACAGGAGAAAGTGAAATGATGTGCAGGCAGAGGAGATCACAATAAGTTGGTATTGTGTTTAGCACAGATATTGTGGGCCGAAGGGCCTAATCCAGTGCGGTTGCTGTATTGTTCTGTGTTCTATGATATTTGGAACCTATGGTTGATTGGAGAAGATATTTATTTGAATAAGAATAATATAATATTTGAATAATATTCATCAAGAATCACCTGTCGCTGAAATAATTATGTTCCCCTTTTCACGCTTATGTATCAATGCCTACTGGTTCCATTTGCAAAAATGGTCCAGAATTAAGATCTATTGTAGACTCACAGACTTGGAGTATTTGACAGTATTCAATTGTAAACCCATCCGAGGACCCCCATTATTCAAAATATCCATTGCTAATTAAAATCAAAGCTAATCTATTGTGTATTGTAACACTGGATAGATAAGGAGGGAGAGAGAAAAAATATTCAATCAGATTTTACCAGCATTTACTTGGGAATTAGTATAGGGAAGCATGATATCAGATAATTAGATGAATAATGAGATAAGTAGAATTAAAACCGAAAGGAGACAAGAGGATAATACCTCAGTTCAGACTGAATGCATCCTCAACTTTTAAAATACTTTTCGAGATACGATAGTAGAGCCATTATTACATAGTTAATTTTGTTCAGAGGTACAACATGGAAACAGGCCTACAGAATCCACCCCACCATCGATTACCCATCCACACCAGTTCTATGTTGTCCCACATTCTCATCCACTCCCTTTCTCATCCATTCCCTACACCAGGGGCAATTTACAGAGGACAATTATTGACCTACAAACCAGCACGTCTTTGTGATGTGGGAAGAAACCAGAGATCCCGAAGGAAATTCACACAATCACAGGAGAACGTGCAAACTCCACACAGACAGCACCCAAGGTCAGGATCGAACCCGGTTCTCTGGCGTTGTGATAATTGTATAATTTGTATGATAATAATTTGCTTAAAAGACATAGTGCTAAAGGACAGATCAAAGCTCATAACACAATGGTTCAATGATGCTTTATTGTTACGTGCGTATGCACAGTGACATTCTTTCCTTACAAACAGCCCAGTAGAATATTGCCAGCAACCAAGACACGCAAGAGATGCCATTTTCAGAGCCCTGTCCGTGATCTAGTTCTAATGAGCATGGCCCGATCCAGAGAACCTGTCCTGATAGGGCAAGTCCGTGGGAATTATACTCCCAAATGCTTCCATTTTGGACTATATCCTTCCATGCCTCATCTATGTATGTGTCAATGGAAGTGGCTTTTAAATATAGTAAATATATCTGATTCCACCAACTCCTCTGGCAAAGTGCCAGATGTCAACCATACATGGTACCATAGATGTCAACCATAAAAAATTCTCCGCTCAGATCCTCGATGTGATTTCAAAATCTTGGAGCTTTCAACGAAACAGTGGCAGTCTTCATTGTCTTCTATCCTGATGCATCTCTGGTAGTGATATCCAGGACAGAACACGGAACTACAATGTTCTGTGCTGAACATGTTGCCAAGACCATCTCTTTTCTGCTAGCACAGAATCCATATCTCTCCAATCCCTGTATATCCACGGGCCGATCCAAAAGCCTGTTAACTGCCACTATCGTATCTGCCTCCCCCATCACCACCGGCAGCGCATTCCAGGCGCTCATTGTGTAAAAATAAATTGTCCCGCACATCTCCTTTATATTTTGCCCCACTCACCTCAAAGCTATGCCCTCTACTCTACATAAGCTAGTGATTTGTTAACAAATACGTTTAATACCCTTGTCCTCCTCCACATCGTTGTCTTTTGGTCTCTTAACATTTAAAAATACTCTGCTTTTCTGTGTTTCTACCAAAGTGTATGACATAAGCTGGAAAGGGTACAGAAAAAGATTTACGAGAATGTTGTCAGGACTCGAGGGCCTGTGCTATTGAGGTTGAGCAGGCTAGGAATTTATTCCTATAAGCGCAGGAAGATGAGCGGGTATAAGATCATGAGGGAGAAGATAGAGTAAATGCACAGAGTTTTTTTAACCAGAGTTGGGGAATTAAAGGGCCTGTCCGACCAGCATGTGACTGCATGCGGCGAGCGCGACCTAACGTGGTCGCTTGAGCCGTACGGCCTCGCGGGGCCGGTCCCAGGACTGGGACTGGTCAGCACGCAACAAAAGCTTTACACTGTACCTCGAAACACGTGGCAATAAACTAAACTGAGAAGTAGAAAGTATGCTTTCGGTAATGGGAGAGTGGAGAACCTGAGGGCACAGCCTCAGAACAAAAGGATGTCCAGAGGAAGGAGATGAGGAGAAATTTATTTAGCCAGAGGGTGGTAAATCTGTGATATTGATTGCCACAGACGGTTGTGGAGGCCAAATCATTGTTTATTTTTAAAGCAGAGATTGATAGGTTCTTGATTAGTAAGGGTGTCAAAGGTTATGGGGAAAAGACAAGAGAATTGGGTTGAGGGAAAAAAATATCAGCCATGGTTGAATTGCAGAACAGACTCAATGGGCCGAATAGACAAATTCTGCTCCTATTTCTTATGGTCTTATATCATGAGCCAGTCTTATTGTGGGGCAGGAGGAACTTCATTTCAGCTCTCCCTTTGACCTCAATAATGTATTTATCCATCACTGACTGATGCACCATTTGTTAAATTTAAGCCTTTTTTCATAAAATATTACTAAAAAGGGAGGCACAGGGAGGAGCACTTCGTAGATGTGCTGCTTCACAGCGCCAGGAACCCGATCCTGACCTTGGATGCTGTCTGTAGCAATGTTACAAAATTTTGAGATTAAAAAAATCAAGTCTGCAATTTATCCCATCAGATAAAGCTTAAAAAGAAGTTTAATTTGACACCTAATTCACTTTCATATCTTCAGTATTAAAAAAAGTTATGGCCATTTTCATACTCAATTTTAATCCCCCCCCCCCCCCAAAGACGCGCACACGGCCAGTGGCAGAACTGCAGCGCCGCTGAAGGTAAGTATTGTAACATCGCTACTGTCTGTGTGGAGTTGGCATGTTTTCCCTGTGACCGCGTGGGCTTCCTCCTGGTGCTCCAGTTTGCTCCCACATCCCAAAGATGTGCTGGATTGTAAGTTAATTGGCTTCTGTAAATGTCCCCTAGTGTGTAGAGAATGGATGAGAAAGCGAGGTAATATAGCTCGTGTGAGCGGGTGATCGATGGTCGGCGTGGACTTGGTGGGCTGAAGGGCCTGCTTTATCATGCTGTCTCTCTAAACTACTTCACACCAATATCAAACAATCACGTAACCCACAAAATCTGTTCCCAATTAGTTCAATTCTTATCACTGCCAGAGTTCAAACAAATTCAGTAATGTGTAGGAAGGAGCTGCAGATGCTGGTTTACACCGGATCAACACAAAATGCTGGAGTAACTGAGTTATTCCAACAATTTGTGTCTTTCTTCAAATTCTGTAATAACAATTTTATGCCTTCAAAAATGAAAATACAGCTACCGATTTTCCGGCACCTTCTTTAATCTGGACAAATTCACGTGAGGGCGCTTGAAATCCCCCCCGGAAGTCCTCCCAAAAATGTGGCGCCTAGGCCGGGTGAGGCAGCTGATCTCGATCTCATCGGGACTTCCGTGGCTGATCAGCGGGTCGAATTCGCTCCCTGCGGCAGGGACTCTGGAACTCCATCCCAGATGGAGCTGGCAGATCCGCTTCCATAGCCAACCTCCAAGGCCAACTTTGCGGTTTGGTATCTCGGCCCCCCTGAAGCTGTGCCCTCTGTTGATGCGGCAAAATAGACAGCAAGGCTCTGGAGTCAAGAGTGCTGGGAAATCAGTGTAAAATGAAACTGGGAACTCGCTTTCCAAGAATCAAATTCTCATAACCACTCTGACACATACGCTAATTTACAAAGAAGTGTGTCATGCTCAAATCTGGAAACAATGAAGAGGGAGTGAATATAATTATGCCATTTTATACAATAGTTGTCAGGTTTTAGCTGCAACTAAAGTAAGATATTTGAATAAAATCAGAAACATATTATTAAACTAATCTGAAAAATAGTTAATAATTATTAATATCTGCTCACATCTTGACAAGGCATTTAATATAATTTGAGGTTAAAATTAACTGCTCAAGATCAAACAATGACCTGGTATACCTGTCACAACATTGGGGCCTTTGGGGATGGTAGTGTAGATATTAAATTATTGCACTAATAACCATAACTTGAAGATAAAAGTTAAACACATCACAATCCCCTGCCTACAACCAATCTGCCAACCAAATAACCCTCACCAGTAGAAGCAAAGAACTGCAGATGCTGGTTTATACCAAAGAAAGATACAAAGTGCTGGAGTAACTGTGTGGATCAGGCAGCATCTCTGGAGGAAAAGGATGGGTGACGTTTCAGGTAGGGACCCTTCCCCCGAAAAGTCACCTATCCTGTTCCTCCAGAGATGTTGCCTGACCCGCTGAGTTGTGTCCAGCACCTTGTGTCCCCCTCACCTGTATCCACCTATCACTTGATAGGCTTTGCCCCACCCCACTTCCGTTCAAGCTTTCTCCCCCCCCCCCCCTCCAACAATCAGCCTGAAGAAGGGTTCCGCAGTAAACATCGCCTATCCATGTTCTCCAGAGATGCTGCCTGACATGCTGAGTTACGTCAGCACTGTGTCTTTTTTTATTTTTATTTTCTGTCTTTAGAATTCTGGCAGGCACTCAACTCATAGACAAAAATGGGTAGACAATAAATTCTGATTTTGTCAGCATCACTTAAAACACTTTCATGACAAAGACATTCTTAAACCCTTGTCAACCACATTTCCATCTACTTTGATGCCTCTTCTTAATCATAGAGAAGTTTAAAAAAAACCGTTACCTCTTATGAAGCATTTTAGTTTAGTTTAGAGATACAGCATGGAAACAGGCCCTTTGGCCCACTGACTCCGCGTCGACCAGCGATATGTGACTACATATGTCTGTGCACCAGGACTATCCTACACACACGAGGGACAATTTACAATTTTACCGAGCCAATTAGCCTAGAAGCCTGTACGTCTTTGGGAGGAAACCGGAGCTCCTGGAGAAAACCCACGCAGGTCGCGGGGAGAACGTACAAACTCCATACAGACAAGCACCCATAGTCTGGATTGAACCCGGGTCTCTGGCGCTGTAAGGCAGCAACTCTAACGCTACGCCACAGTGCAGCCCTTAAAAATCAAACACCTGTCACGTTTTACAATTTTATGTATCAAATACTATTCAGGCACAAATTGGTATTTGGCGCACTGCTGAATCAAGTATTCATTTAAAAATCTATTTAACTAAGATACTTATTCTTGCTGAGCTTCCAGCTGTTGCAGGTTTGGCCACATCATGGAGAATGGAGAAGGCATTGTACCGTGAAAGACTGGTCCTCCCTTTCAAGAGTGGCTAATGTTCCATGGAGGCTGGTAAAAGGTCCGTGGAGTGTGGGGTCCGTGGAGCGTGAAGAGCTAGCGTGGTGCTGTGAGGAGTTGCTGATGTTCCCAGGGATGTGGGCACTGCGCCACGGAGGTTTGGTCAGCGCTGAGCAAGTTGGGACCTTTGCCAACTAATCTGTTATACTGTGTAATAACAGGAAACTGCACAGGTGCTGGTTTAAACCAAAGATAGATGCAAATTGCTAGAGTAGCTCAGCGGGTCAGGCGGCATCTCGGTGGAGATCGGTGACGTTTCGGGATGGGATCCTTCTTCAGACGGATGTTTCGGGCCGAGATCCTTCTTCAGACTGATGCTTTGGGATTGGAACCCTACTTCAGGCGTGGGTCTAAAGAAGAGTCTTGACCCGAAACGCCACCTGTCCATTTTCTCCCGAGATGCTGCCTGTACCCTCTGAGTTACTACAGCATTTTGTATCTACCTTCGATCTGTTACATTATAATGGAGCGTAGGGGTATGGATTTTACTGTGAAAAGGAAGCAAGGCAAATGTGTGGGTAATCATCTTACAATTGTTGTTCAGGCTCGAGGACAAGCAAATCTAAAGGCTGGAAACAGAAATATTCTGGAACAGCTGATTTTTGTGGGCGAGGAGATAATGCAATTACATCTCGCTTTCACACTAATGCATACAAAATGTAAGAAATAAGCATATTCCAGAAATAATACAGACCAGTGCCCTAACAATGTCAGGAACAGATGAAGATTTTCTTTACAGGGCTGTAATGACTATAATTCACCTTGCGAGCAATTCTTACTATTGAAGCAAGTGCTCCAGTTTGAGAATTCGGTGAGGACTTTATTATGTACACACGTCTTCCAGCCTCTGTATTGAAACCTCGTTTTTTTTGGGTTTTGCAGTAAACTGAAAAGCATATTCTGCTTCCCAAGAAAAATCAGCTGCAGGTGTGAAACTCATTCTAAGAACCGTTTCCTAAAAAAATCCCAGCTAGAAACCACCTTGATAATTGAGCCCCTTGTGGTTTGCACTTCTTGTAACAACATGAACAGTTTTACCATGGGGGATTCTCTTTCACTGTACCTCGGTGGACGTGACAATAAACTGAATATCAAACTTCAAACTGGACAGGTGACGTTTCGGGACGGGACTATTCCTAAAGATAGTGGAGTCAAGGGATATGGGGAGAAGGCAGGAACGGGGTACTGATTGTGGATGATCAGCCATGATCACATTGAATGGCGGTGCTGGCTCGAAGGGCCGAATGGCCTACTGCTGCACCTATTGTCTATTGCCCTTTCTCCTCCCCAAAATGTACAAGTAGAACTGCCCCGGCAGACCCATAGTTTCTACATGTTCTTGCCTCACTGAAAGAGTCTGAAGAGGGGTCCTGACCCGAAACGTCACCTATCCATGTCCTCCAGAGATGTCGCCTGACACGCTGAGTTACTCCGGCACTTTGTGTGTTTTTCCGATTTCCTGTTACTCAGTCCTCACTAAACGACAATCGATTTACCTCCCGCATCATCAACATTAATTGCATTGCAAGCTGTACGAGAGAAGAAATCAAAGGGCAAAAAAGATATTTGCATTTGCTGTGTGGCCGCTAAAACCATGAGTGACTTTGCAATAAACATACACGATAATGCTCATGATAGCATCAGGCAAAATGTAATGCATTTACATTATAGTTTGCTTATTATTTTGGCCAATGGATGTGAAATAATTTTCAATGAAGTTATCATGTCTTAAAATAATAAAAAAGAGAAATGATAAACGGTCATGTTGTCTTTATATAAATTCTATGAATATTTTTCATTAATAAATGAGATAAAGGTAGATGCAGAAACCAATAGGAGCACCTTTGTAGTCACATATTACTAAGTAATAAGCACTCATGATAGTTGTAAGTTGGCCAAATGCGGGCAAATGGGACCATCTTAGTTAAGTATAGTTTAATATTGCTAATAGCCCTGACCCACGGTGCAAGTTCATTCCAAGAGCCTCTCGAGTTTTAAAAAAATCAAACTCGTGGTAAGCACGGAGAATGAATGTAGCGGGTACGTCGGAGCTCTGGGACGTCTCTTAGCGCTAACGGCAGGTACTCGCGAAGACTCGCTAGTGGCAGGTAAGCACGGGAAGACTCGTGAAGATTTTTCAACATGATGAAAAATGTCCACGAGAGCCCCGAGTACTGACGAGTGGCGATTACTGTAAATCTCAGAGTTCGAATCAGGGCAAACTCGGGAGAGCTCTTGGAATGAACTCGTACCGTGGGACAGGGGTTTAGGTGTACTATGAAAAGCTTTTTTGTTGCATACTATCCAGCCAGTCAAAAGACTATACATGATTCTAACCAAGTCGTCCATGGTGTACAAATGCAGGGTAAAGGGAATAACGTTTAGCGCAAGATAAAGAGCAGTAAAATCCAATTAAAAATAATTCGACCATCTCCAATGAGGACCGCTGTGTAGTCGGTGATGGGATGGTTCAGTTGCCTGATAACTGTTGTGAAGAAACTGACAGAGATTGGGAAACATATTTTATTGTACAGCTGGGAAGAAACTGTCCCTGAATGTGGAGTTATGAGTTTTCACACTTCTGCATCTTAGCTGGGGCATCTTGGACAGCATGGACGAGTTGGGTTGAAGGGCCTATTTCTGTGCTGTTTGACTCAATTATTTATTTTTCATGATACAAGGTGCCCATGATACTAGTAGTAATGATACCAAGTGCTTGTGATATTAAGTATTGAATCGTAATTCAGTAATTGATAGCTCAATAATGGAGATCTGCAGCACCAAGACAGGTTTCAGGTTAACCAATTTGAAATTATTAGTCCACCTTGCTAGAATTACCACAAGACCAGGGGTTCCCAACCTTTTTCATCCCATTTACCCCCAGCAACTTTAATAGCACCTAACAATGTTATTTCACTTATTTATGAACAACTAATGATGAACAGATACCGGTTTACCAGAACCAGGGGGAAAATTTACCCTAGGTTGGGAACCCTTGCCCTAGACTTTGTACAAAATTTCCACGTAGATACAACGTGGTTACGTTCTGAGATCTAAGATAGCTCTTTGACAACATGGTTGGAAAGTCATTTTCCGGGGACTTCATATATATGTAGATAAGACACTACAAACATGCACCCAATTGGCCTCGAAAAAAGTTGCAGAAAAGCAGTGGCAAACTTTAAAGAAAACTATGGCCGATCGCAAAAGGCAAATTATTCTGACTTCCCTCTAGGTCCTGGTGATTTGCAAGGAAAGTTTGATTAGTATTTCATCTCTTGCCTTTGACCAACCATCTGCCTATCAAACCCTCCCCCTTCTCATCACCTGCATCCACCTATCACTCGCCAAGTATAGTCCTGTCCTCACTTCTCCTCTTGCTCCACCATTCCATACACAATCCATCTCAAGAAGAGTCCTGACCCAAAACATCACCTATCCACATTCTCCCGGGATGCAGCCTGACCCATTAGGTTACTCCGGCACTTAACGTCTCTTTTTCTAAACCAGCATCTGCAGTTTGTTGCTCTTCCAGGATTAATTTGGTCCTGTAAAGGGACCTGCTTTGCAATCTTCTTTTTGTTTTTGATATAGGTTCTCCATGTGAAACTTTAAGTTAATTATTTTCATGTTTTCATCGACTGGTAGACATTTCGTATCCTTCTCCCTGCCTGGATATCTGTATACCTATCACAATCGATTGCCAGCAGTACTTACCAGTTTTGTTCTGGCTTGAGATACTATTTTCGAAGCTTTCGAGCAGAAATACAATTAATGTTAACAAGTGTGGACTAAAAAGTCTGAATTTCCCCACTTGCAAAGCAGCATGTCATTAAAATGCAAATGAAAAACTAAGAGAATCAATGACCCAGTTAGGTATCATTTGCATTGAAGTCCTGTGCTCTCAGCATGCCACCAAAAGCAATAAAATAAACCAATACATTCCAAGCCACGAGAAGCCAATTTATTAAAATGTTCTGAAAATAAAACTAAAGGATAGATGCGAATGGGGCATTTGGCAGATACAAGTTTATGGAACTTAAGTTTAGTTTAGTTTAGAGATACAGCGCGGAAACAGACCCTTTCGGCCCACAGGGTCCGCGCTGACCAGCGATCCCCGCACATTCACACTAGAGACATTTCTTTACATTTACCAAGACAATGAACCTACAAACCTGTACGTCATTGGAGTGTGGGAGGAAACCGAAGATTTCGGAGGATACCGACGCAGGTCACGGGGAGAACGTACAAACTCCATACGGACAGCACCCGTAGTCAGGATCGAACCCGAGTCTCTAGCGCTGCAAGTGCTGTAAGGCGGCCACTCTACCGCTGCGCGGCGCCACCGTGCCGTACAATTTTTTTATTTGCGGACATCTGTCCATGGGACAGATGCGCTACAATGGTGAGAACTATATTCTGCTCTCTGTATCTTTCCCTTTGACCTACCCATTGTAATTGAGTATGACTATTGTATTTATGTACAGTATATCTGATCTGTTTCGATAGCTTGCAAAACAAAGTTTTAACAGCACATCAGTACACGTGACAATAATAATCCTAAACCTAAACAAAAAGGGCACAAAGTGCTGGAGCAACTCAGGGTGGCAATAGTGGTGCAGCAGTAGAGTTGCTGCCTTATGGGCTTGACTGCAGGAGACTATACAGCGGCCACATGGTCGTCACGTTCGCAGGTGCTTGCCGAGGATCGCCTTCATAGTCGTGAGGAGTTCCCGCATTCTGGGAACTAGTCGCGGCCTCATTCATGTTGAAAAATTAGCGGCGACTAGAATGAAGCCGCCATGGAGAGTAGCGAGAATTCTCATGCCATAGGTGGGTCGCCAGGAGGTCCTAGTGGGCTGCCAGGAAGGTTCTCGTAGGTTGTAGCCGGTGCTGACCGGTGAGTATGATTGGCTCATTGGGGAAAAAAAATCGTAAGCAGTAGTTTTCAAAGCCAAGGTTAACCGACCGGTAATGTTAATGTCTGCCGAGCTTTACAACCGTCTATCTCTGGCTTCTTAAAATTTGTCTCCACTCCTTCTCACCCTCTTCTCCCCCCCCCCCCTATCTTTTAAAGAACTTACCGTACACTGTGCTTTAGCCGTCTTATTTACAGCGCCAACCTTCCTGTTCATCGCGGTATCACATTGGCTTTGCTCCATGTGAATTTCACTCAGACAGCGCTCCCCCCGCTTGCCCTGTCCCCCACCTGCATAACGGGCTGGTGAAGGAAGCGATGTGTGTGTGTGTGTGTGTGTGTGGGTGTGTTCCACTCTGACAGTCGCCGGCATTACAGCGCCAGACACCCGAGTTCGATCCTGACTACGGGTGCTGTCTGTATGGAGTTTGCCTGTTGTCCCCATAACCGCGTGGGTTTTCGCCGGGTGCTCCAGTTTCTTCCCACACTCTAAAAAATATACAGGTTTGTAGGTTAATAAGCTTCGATAAATATTGTAAATTGTCCCTAGTGTATAGGATAGTGGTCATGTACAGGGATTGCTGGTCGGCGTAGGCACGGTGGGTTGAAGGGCCCATTTCCTCACTGTATCTCTAAACTAAACTGCAAAAAAACAAACAAAATTTACTGAGTGCAGCAAAAAGTGCATAGAAGAGACATTGGGACAGGTGGATGGGAAAGGTATGGAGATATGGGCCAGGCACGGACAAATAGGACCAGTAGATGGGGCATCTTAGTCGGCATGGGCAATTTGGGCTGAAGAGCCTGTTTCCGTCCTGTACGACTCTGACATGATAAATGAGTTGATTTAAGTCGCTGTTAACATTGAACGAGAGCTTCTGTCAGTTTCTGATGGCTCTGTTTATAGAGAACATGACAAACAACAAAATGTGCTCTTTCAACACATAAAAAAATCTCAGACACCTTTTATGTAGAAAAACGAATAGAGGCTGACACTGTGTCAGAAATGAAGATGAAAAGCCGGGTGGAGAACATTAGTGTACGAGCTCCAAATTGTGGGATGAAAGTGGAGGGAGGTTTTAGAAGCTTTAGTGAAATTAATGAATGGGAGGTTTGCGGTATAAATGGTGCTATCAAGAAGTTTGAAGTTCAATTTATTGTCACGTGTACCGAGGTACAGAGAGAAGAAAGCATGTCAATGTCAATATAAGACTGGAAGGGGTTGCAAAGTTAGCACATGGCTAGATTTTTAACTAATCAGAATTTTCAGCAAAAACTCCTATTACTGATGTTGATATCAATTAAGTTGGGTTATGAGTCATGGAACATAGTGCCTGAATTTTATTTTAACATTTTACACCCAGATTTAAGAATACTGATCATGTCCAAAGTCTTCCCAGTCAGCTATTGTATAGAACACAGCACAGTGCAGCACAGCAACAGGCCCTTCGGCCCACAATTTCTGTGCCAAACATGATGTCAAGTTAAACATGGAATATAGAACATATACAGGATAGAAGAAGACACAGAGTGCTGGAATAACTCAGTGGGTCAGGCAGCATCTCAGGAGAAAGTGGATAAGCAACATTTCGGGTTGGGTCCCTTCTTCAGACTGAAGAAGAGTCTGATGTCTGGAGAAGGGTCCCAACCGTCGCCCATCCATGTTCTCCTGAGATGCTGCCTGACCCACTAAGCTCCTCCAGTACTCTGTGTCTTCTTTTGTAAACCAGCATCTGCAATTCCTTGCTTCTGTAGAACAGTGCAGCACAGGATAGGGCCCTTCGGCTCAGTTTGGACTGTGCCGAACATGATAATAATAATAATACATTTTATTTAATGGGCGCCTTTCATACATCTCAAGGACACCTTACATAGTGATCGGAATAAAAACATATAATCGGAATAAAACAAGTAATTAAAGACATCACAGTGACACAAATTAAAAACAGAATTCAATCCAAAAACAGAAAATCAAAAACACAGTGTGAAAAGAGAGCAGCGGCAGCCAAAGCGTGCCAGCGTCCACTCTCTCTTCACGGCAGCCATCTTGGACACAGACCTACAGGACTACAATTAGACAAAAAAATCATCCCCCCACAGTGGATAGCACTGTGGAGGAAGGCACAATGTCCAGTCCCCACCCCATGTTCACCCCAAAGTCAGGCCTATTGAGGCCACCGCAATTGCCTGTACGGAGGCCCGATGTCCCTGGCCGTTCTCACCGGGTGGTCTTGCCCCGGCGTCGGGAGAGTCCTTTCGGCGGATGGGCCACTTGGAACGGCCGCTTCTTGGTTGGAGCCCGCGGCTGCCGAAGCCGACAAGGCCGCGCCGGTTTGGCGCTCCCAGGCTCCAGATGAAAAAGTCGGCGCCTGCTCTCCGCACTGCCGCCTTGCCGCCTCTACGCACGCCGTCTCTCCGCACGCCGCCTCTCCGCTCCGCAAACCCGCAGCCCGGAGATGTTGCTCACGGAGGTCCAGCTCGCCAGAGCTCCAGCGCGGCGACCCAGGCAAGGCATCGCCCGCTCCGCTCCAGCGCTCCAATGCTGTGCCGCCACCCAGGCCGAGGTGCTGGGTGGTTCCCGCCAAGAAACGGCGCTCCAAGCCCGCTGGTAGGCCACGAGGACGGGTCGACGGGCAGCCCGGAAAAAAGGCTGCCACACCGACCAGGTAGGGACCTATAAATAAAGTAACACCTACCCCCCCCACATTAAAAGACCATATCCCCTACAAACGAAAAAACAGGACTCACTAAAAACTATTAAAAAAAACGAATTTAAGACGGACGGCTGCTGGCTAGCAGCCGTTCACCAAGATGGCTCCTCCTCCTCCGTCGTCAAACATAGAATATAGAATAGTACAGCACAGGATCAGATTCTTCACTCCATAATGACTGTGCCAAACATGAAGCAAAGTCTCCTCTGCCTGCACATGATCCATATCCCTCCATTCCCTGCATATCTACATGCCTATCTTAAAGCCACTAAATGCCACCTCCATATCTGCCTCCACCACCACGAACCACCCTCTGTGTTAAAAAAGCTTAACCCTTGCAACTCCTTTAAACTTTGGCCCACTCATCTCAAAGCTGTGCCCTCTAGTCCTTGACATCTCCATTGCAAGCAAACTCCAATACTGATTACTCTGCACAAAATCATGATTAAAAAAACACAGATTTCACAAGATCCACGATTGGTAAGTAAATTATCTCACTGGAACAGTGAGGCCACACACAAATTGGAGGAACATCACCTCATATTTCGCTTTGGTAGCTTACAACCCAGCAGTATGAATGTTGATTTTTCTAATTTCAAGTAACACCTCCCTCACCCTAGTTGTCCTACTAGTTTCACTGTTTGAATCCCTCGCGTTATCGCCTCTTCCCCAGGTAACAAAGGGCCATTGTGGGCTCCACCCTTCCTTGATCATCTGTTGCCGGCCCTGATTTGTTCTGAACTTTTTCTACCTCCATTTCTCCTCCTCTTTCCCCATCCCACCCCCGCCCATTCAGTCTGAAGTAGGGTTCCGACCCAAAACGTCACCTATCCTTTTTCCTCCAGAGGTGCTGCGTGACCCGTTGAGTTACTCCAGCACTTTGCGTCTATCACTGGAAAAGTACTTTTATTTGATCAACTTTCACAGACAGAATGGAAGAAAGTTAAAGACTGATGAAACTATTACATTCACAGGAGTTTAGGGTATTGTGTAGTTGCAGAACACTGACTTGACATGTACAGAGTAAAATTCAATATCGGCACAGGCACAAAACTGCCGTTAGATGAAAGTATCTGGTTTGACTTGCTGGAGACTAGTCTGCATTCTATTAGACAATCAATACTCCAGTTCGTCTGCACTACTACTAGTACTGTGTTTTCCCCCCAGTATTTAAAAATCTGTCTTCACATCACTTCAGACTGATTAATGTCGCAGTAACCAAATAAAATTTGTTATACAATAGCGATTTAGTCGTATGTGAAGAGAAAGCTTGGTAAATAAAACAGCAACATTTACATTTTGGTAATTATAAATGCAAAGTGAAAACAACACGAAGAACTAGAATTCGGAAGAATTCTGAAGAGGTCTGAAGAAGGGTCTCGACCCGAAACGCCACCTATTCCTTCGCTCCATAGATGCTGCTGCCCCACCCGCTGAGTTTCTCCAGCATTTTTTGTTTACCTTCAAAGAACTTGAATGGTCAGCAAGAGCACAAAGTGCTGAGTAACTCAGCGGGCCAGGCAGCATCTCTGGATGATTTCGATTGGCGATGTTTCAGGTTGGGACCCTTCTTCAGACCTGCTGACCCATTGAGTTACTCCAGCACTTTATGCTCTACACAAGATTCTAGCACCTACAGTCGCTTGTGTCTAGATTGGCCTGCAGTCTGTTTAGGTATACTGCGCAATCCAATTTCAACGAAAGGCGTAATGTTGTCAAATCTTTGTTGTCAATTAAGAGCCAAGAGTGTTTAACTGTCATATGTATCGGCAAGGAACCAATTAAGATTTTACTTGCTACAGCTTAACGGGCCTGATGATGCAATAATACACAAATATATATATAATAATCAGTAATACAAGGGAAGCATCATGGTGCAAAACCAAATTCTGTCGTGCAATCAAAGTTGCTTAGTTTACTCTATTGTCACGTGTACCGGGGTAAAGTGAAAAGCTTTTTGTTGCATACTAACCAGTCAATGGAAAGACTATAACATGATTACAATCGAGCCATCCACAGTGTACAGATACATGATAAAGGGAATAAACAATCTTCTATGTTTAGGTGTCTGGAACGAGCTGCCAGAGGAGGTTGTTGAGGCAGGTACTATTACCATATTTAAGAAACATTGAGGCAAGTACACAGCTAGGATATGAGCCAAACGCAGGTAGGTTGGACTAGTGTAGATGGGACATGTTGGACGGCGTGGGCAAGTTGGGCCGAAGGGCCTGATTCCACGCTGTATGACTATGAATCTCACACAAAACCCATGAAAAACATAAACACAGTAAAATAGCAAGAATTGTTACCATTGCTCAAAAACTGAGACCATTATTAAGAACAACTAACAATCGAGAGATTTGCCTTTAGGCAATTTCTGTTTATGCTTGCCTTCTTCAGTCTGTTCGTGTTGGTCTGGAGTCTATCAGAGCTGGAGAATATAAACTTCTAACCTTTATGACATCTTTCAAGTGATGACAAATTGCCTCTCTTTTTCAGTTCCTGAGAGTAATCTATATTAATAGCACACAACCTTAAAATGTAAGGTGCATACATGCACTCCATTAGCAAGGTTAAATCCCCAAATACACTGGGTCATCTCGATTTCAACAAAGCTGACCAAAGATTATTTTAATTTTGGAATGAAAGTTTTGATGAGAAATTGTACAGAGCAGGTAGCCTTGATATTTACAAGGAGGTGAGGAAGGAGGGTGGGGTGTCACAGCTTGCTACTAAAACGTGAGCCTTGGATCAAACCCACATTTAAGTGATATGATTGCATTCCTTTCTCGTCAACACCTTTCCAGATCGCTTTATCTGCGCTATTTTTGGAGACAAAATGTACGCGTATAAAATTTAAAATTAAGCTACATTCATCAACAATTATTTCCAATGAATATACCCACCCCTATACCCCCCTTCTATTTTGATTTTGTGACTAACCAACTTCTAAATTAAGCAATACAACATGTAAGCAGGCCCTTCGGCCCACTGAGTCCATGCCGACCAGCGATCACCCTTGCGCTAGTTCTATCCTACACTGGGGGCAGTACGTGGCGCAGTGAAAGAGTTGCTACCTTACAGCGCTAGAGACCCGGGTTCAATCCTGACTACGGGTGCTGTCTTTACGGAGTTTGTATGTTCTCCCTGTGTCCACATGGGTTTTCGCCAGGTACTCTGGTTTCCTCCCACACTCCACAGACGTGCAGGTTTGTAGTTTAATTGACCTCAGTAAAAATTGTAAAATGTCCCCCGTGTGTAGGATAGTGCTAGTGTACGAGGTGATCGTTGATCGGAGGGACTCGGTGGGCCGAAGGGCCATGATCGTGCTTTATCTCTAAAGTAGAGAGGCCAATGATTAGGGACAATTTACAAAAGCCAATTAACCCACAAACCTGCACATATTTGGAATGTGGGAGGAAACCCACATGGTCACAGGGACAACATGCAAACTCCATACAAACAGCACAGAGGTCAGGATCGCACCCGGATCTCTGGCGCTGTGAGGCAGCAACTCTACCACTGCACCACAATGCCGTTTTGCAAGTAAAAAAATATATAATATATTAATAACTGAAAAATATAAAATCAACACGTTAAAAACAATACAGATTATTACAATAGAGGGCCTGTCCCACTGTACGAGGTAATTCAAGAGTTCTCCCGAGTTTCCCCCGATTCGAACTCGGAGAACTACGGTAATAGCCGTTCATAGGTACTCGGGACTCTTGTGGACATTTTTCACAGTGCTGAAAAAACTTCACGAGTTACTGCGTTTTCCCGAGTACATGCCGTTAGCATTACGAGCCGCTACGAGACATCCACGAACTCCGACGTAGCCGCTTCATACATTCTACGTACTTACCACGAGTTTGATTTTTTTTTAAACTCGGGAGAGCTCTTGAATTACCTCGTACAGTGGGACAGGCCCTTAACATACCCGTAAAAAATGTTACCAAACAGATATGTCACATTGCCAGAACCTTGTAGTGATGTCAATGCATCATAACCAGATCTTAATGTCACAATAAAAAAATCACTGTACATGATAAAGATGTTCCCAAAAACCTCTGGGCCTGGAAGCATATTTGCACAAGCCTAAAACACGCACTTCATACTTTAATCAAGTCTGAGGTTTAAAATTCTACCCACCCACTTAATCCCCCGTATCTCACTGCGCCGAGGCAAGCATCTTATCGGGATGCATCACAGCATGGTTTGGGAACAGTTCCATCCAAGATCGTAAGAATTTGTAGAGAATTGCAGACGCAGCCCAGACCATCACACAAACCAACCTTCCTTCCATTGACTCCATTTACACTTCATGCTGCCTCGTTGAGGCCACAAGCATAACCATGGATGAGTCTCATCCCAGTCATTCTCTCTTCTCCCCTCTCCCATCAAACAAGTGGTACAGAAGTTTGAAAATGCACACCTACAGATTCTAGGACAGTTTCCTCCCAGCTGTTATCACGCAACTGAATCATTCTATCAACAACTAGAGAGTAGCCCTGAGTTACTATCTACCTGATTGGAGACCCACGGTCTATCTTTAATTGGACTTTATCTTGCATTAAACATTATTCCCTTGTAACTGTACACTGTGGATGGCTCGATTGTAATCATGTATAACCTTTCCACTGAGTGGATAACACACAACAAAAGCTTTTCACTGTACCACAGTACATGTGACAATAAACTAAACTTAAAACTAAACACAGTTTAATGGTGGACAAAAATGCTGGAGAAACTCAGCGGGTGAGGCAGCATCTCTGGAGCGAAGGAAATAGGCGATGTTTCGGGTCGAGACCCTTCTTCAGACTGATGTGGGGGTGGGGGGGGGGGGGGGTTGGAAGAAGAAAGGAAGAGGCGGAGACAGTGGGCTGTGGGAGAGCTGGGAAGGAGAGAGGAAAGAAGGAGAAAGCAGGGACTACCTGAAATAGATAGAAACATAGAAACATAGAAAGTAGGTGCGAGAGTAGACCACCAGGTCCGTCGAGCCCGCACCGCCATTCGCTCATGGCTGAACACTAAACAGACACACTTACCCACAAACAGTAGACACAAGACACAAAACACAAGACACTACCCTCCCCTTTATACCGCTATCACCCCTCTCCACCCCAAGAACCTCGTGATCTCCTGGGGGAGGCAAAAAACCGGATAAAAACCCAGGTCCAATTCGGGAAAAAAATCCGGGAAATTCCTCTCCGACCCCAATCCAGGCGATCGACACTTGTCCAGGAGATCACTCAGGTCTTACTATACTAACCATACCTAGGTCCATATCCCTGCCCTCTCCCCGTAGCCCCTTATCCCCTTGGCAGCTAAAAAACCATCTATTTTAGTCTTAAATATATTTAAAGTTTCTGCTTCCACTGCTCCCTGGGGCAGTGAATTCCATAAATTAACCACCCTCTGGGTGAAGAAGTTCTTCCTCATCTCAGTTTTAAAAGAGCCCCCCCTTATTCTGCAACTATGTCCCCTAGTTCTAGTTTCCCCGATCATTGGGAACATCCTCGGTGCATCCACCCGATCAAGGCCCCTCACGATCTTATATGTTTCAATGAGATCGCCTCTCATTCTTCTAAACTCCAAAGAGTAGAGTTCCAGCCTACTTAACCTTTCCTCATATGTCAATCCCCTCATTGCAGGAATTAATCTTGTAAACCTCCATGGCCAGTGAGGCCCACCGTAAATTGGAGGTCAATGTTCATACCGCTGGGGTGTAAACTACCCAAGCGAAATATGAGGTGCTGCTCCTCCAATTTACGGTGGGCCTCACTGGCCATGGAGGCGGCACAGGACAGAAAGGTCAGATTCTGAATGGGAGGGGGAATTGAAGTGCTGAGCCACAGGGAGATCAGGTTGGTTATTGCGAACCGAGCGGAGGTGTGGGGTGAAGCGATCGCCAAGCCTACGCTTGGTCTCACCGATGTAGAGCAGCTGACACCTAGAGCAGCTGATACACTAGATGAGGTTGGAGGAGGTGCAGGTGAATGGTTTTAACAGTGTATAGTTTAAGGTTTATTATTGTCACGTGTACCACGGTACAATGAAAAACTTTGCTTTGCATGCTTTCTAATAAAATCAGATAATACTTCAGGCACTCACTGAACCCTTACGCAAGTCAGATTTAAATAAGGCAGAATCAACCAACCCCCTTCCTTAAATAACTCACTGGGTCTGAAGAAGGAACCTGACCCAAAACGTCACCTGTCCGTGTTCTCCAGAGGTGCTGCCTGGCCCGCTGACTTACTCCAGTACTTTGTGTCCGTCACTGAGAGTATGAACTGTCACAGCGGCGTCCGGCTGCGTCCAGGGCACTTTCTGTGACGCACGGCCTTCTGGGTGAACACCGCCACCATTGCTGGCTTGTTTCCGATGTAAACCTGAGTGATCGTACAGTGTTGTGGAAGTTACAAACTGCCAGAAGTGTTTAAGTAAGTGCGAGTTTCCGCAAGTTGGGGTGTATATGTATACGTGAATATAATCAGGCCAAACTCATGTACAGTCGTGAGAGCCAAGAGGAAGATACAGAGTGCAGAATATAGTTCTCAGCATTGCAGCCCATCAGTTCCACAGACAAAGTCCAATGTCTGCAATGGGGTTGAGGTGAATTGGACAGTACCCTAGCTTATAGAAGGACCATAAAGAAGCTTGATAACACAGTGGAAGAAGCTGGTGGTCAGTCTGAATACCCTACAATTCTATTATTATTAAAGCATGCTTCAAAACACAAGGCAGATTGAGATCACACCGATCCTTTGTCAATATATTTTTCTTATTGATTTCTTTATACAGAATAATGACCTATTTTAATAATGTTAGGACTGAAACAAAAGTTTACACCTCTTTGGCTTTTTGGGTAACATTGGCTTTAACAGTAACTTGTAGACTCAATAGCTTTGATCACAACATCAAGACGTTTGAGAGGCGATACCATCACAACATGACAGATGCTTTTTGCTCTGCCCACCCACGTATTGCAGGCAGTTTCCGTTCTTGCATCTCTTGCTGTTCATGCACTACTGTTCCTATGGCTACCTAGTTCCAATTCACTCGGTTTTCTTGTGGAATGGTGAAACATGTAGAAAGAACAAGCCAAAGTATTACATGCAGAAGAAAATGCAGTTAAAAAGATTTTTTGCCAGTGGAGATTTGTCACGGGTGGAAATGTCAAAGACTACAGGGCATAGCTTTAAGGTGAGAGGGGCAAAGTTTAAAGGAGACATGATGGGCAAGTTTATTACATAATGGGTGCCTGAACATGCTGCCAGAGGTGATGGTGGAGGCAGATATGATGGTGGCATTTAAGAGGTTTTAGATACATTCTTGGATAGTCAAGGAATTGAGGAATATGGATCATATGTAGGGCAGAGGAGATTAGTTTAACTAGGCATTTTAAACATAGATTAGTATGGGTGTCAGGGGTTATGGGGAGAAGGCAGGAGAATGGGGTTGAGAGGGAAAGATAGATCAGCCATGATTGAATGGCAGAGTAGACCTAATTCTGCTCTGAAAACTTGCGAACTTATTAATATTTTTTTCAGCACCGACATTGAGGGACGAAACGCCTGTTAGCATGCTGTACTTTTCTATGGACACAATGAATGGCAGATGATGGTTTGTACAAAAAAGTCACAAAGTGCTGGACTAACTCAGTGGGTCAGACAGCATGTCTGGAAAGCATGAATAGGTAACGTCTCAGAAGAACGTTGTCCATTCATGTGCTCAGGAGTTGCTGCCTGACCCACTGAGTTACTCCAGCAGTTTGTTTCTTGTTTTCTGTAATTTTCTATGCTCTAAATACTATGCACTGTTGAAGAATAAAATAGGGTGTCAGGACATTACCCCAAATTATTAAGGAGTTACCAATGATAGCCAGATAATAAATTGCTATTTATTTATATGCTACCAAGCATGAAAAGAAAGATGAACTAAAGAACACAGCTCCAAACATCTATGTTCAATTCTGCACTTGAAATATCTTCTCCCTTTTCTGTTGCGCTGCTTTCCTTTTACCTCTGTTCACTCCTGAATGCTTTGAGTCTATTGCCAAGTCCATTAGCTTTGCATAATGAAGATTAATTGCTGCATTCATGGACATGAAGAATCTTTTATTTAATCTTCATTCATTAGCTTTCATCCCAGCATTCTTGTACACATCCCCCTCTGAAAGAGTCAAGACTCTCACTGATCCACAGTGTTAAGGATAAGAGCAGCAACCCACAGTAACCCATACAGACATAGAACATAGCACGTGGAAGTGTACAACACAGGAGCAGGCTCTTCAGCCCACAATGTCTCTGCTGAACTTGATGCCAAGATAAACTGATCTCCTCTGCCTGCACATGATCCATATCCAGCCATTCCCTGCATATCAATAGACAATAGACAATAGGTGCAGGAGTAGGCCATTCGGCCCTTCGAACCAGCACCGCCATTCGCTGTAATCATGGCTGATCATCCACAATCAGTACCCCATTCTTGCCTTCGTTCCATATCCATTGACTTTGTTATCTTTAAGAGCTCTATCTAACTCTCTCTTGAAAGCCTCCAGAGAATAGGCCTCCACTGTCTTCTGAGGCAGAGAATTCCACAGATTCGCAACTCTCCGTGAGAAAAAGTTTTTCCTCATCTCTGTTCTAAATGGCTTAGCCCCCTATCCATGTTCCTATCTAAAAGCCTCAAATGCCACTATCGTATCTGCCTCCACCACCAACCCTGGCAATGCGAACCGGGTACCACTATTCTCTGTGTAGAAAACATTGCCCCTCTCACCTTAAAGCAATGAGGCTAAGGGCTAAGGGCTAAGGGCGGCATGGTGGCGCAGCGGTAGAGATGCTGCCTCACAGCGCCAGAGACCTGGGATCGATCCTGACTACAGGTGCTGTTTGTATAGAGTTTGCACGTTCTCCCTGTGACCGCGTGTGTTTTTCCCGGGTGCTCCGGTTACCTCTGACACAAATGTGCAGGTTTGTAGGTTAATTGGCTTCGGTAAAATTGTAAATTGTCTCTAGTGTGTAGGATAGATTAGAAATAGGTTAGAGAAATCAATATTCATACTGCTGGGTTTTAAGATGCTCAAACAAAATACAATATAAGGTGCTGCTCATCTAATTTGTATTTAGTCTTCACTCTGACAATGGAGGAGGTCTAGGACAGAAAGGTCCGTGTGGGAATGGGAAGGGGAGCTAAAGTGCCCACACTGACCTTTCTGTCCAGGGCCTCCTCTATTGTCAGAGTGAGGCCAAACTCAAATTGGAGGAACAGCACCTCATATTTTGCTTGGGCAGCTTATAACCCCAGAGGTTTGAATATTGATTTATTTAACAAGTCATCCTTGCATCCCCTCCTCTCTCCGTCCCTCTCCCACCCTAGTTGACATACTAGTTTCAGTGTCCTCCTGTTGAGTTTCGTTGTCTGTATAACTCATTTTCACCCAGCCCACAGCCAACAATGAACAATTTCCTTGATCATTATTACTTTTTTGCATATCTTTAATTCATTTGTTCTATATCTATCTATCACCATC
Organism: Amblyraja radiata; assembly: GCF_010909765.2. NCBI lineage: Eukaryota > Metazoa > Chordata > Chondrichthyes > Rajiformes > Rajidae > Amblyraja > Amblyraja radiata. Next base: position 18,970,836 of record NC_045979.1, read on the forward strand.
TATATCTCTCGTTTCCCTTTCACCTGACTCTCAGTTTGAAGGAGGATCTCGACCCGAAAGTCTCCTATTCCTTTTCTCCAGAGATACTGCCTGACCCACTGAGTTACTCCAGTTTTTGTATCTATCTATTTATTCATGTTGCCTTCAGATAAAAGAGAAGTATTGTGGCAGTGATATAAAGTGTGCTTTTTTCTCCTTTGTGGAAATAATAATGCATGCAATTTGTTTTGTTCCAACAGTGTTTCTCTAACTTCAAGTAATCCCTTAGTTCCCTCCCTTCCCCCCCTCCCCCCCCCCTCCCCCACCCTAGGCATCCTGTAGAAGGGTTTTGACCGGAAACGTTGCCTATTTCTTTCGCTCCATAGATGCTGCCTCACTCGCTGAGTTTCTCCAGCATTTTTGACTACGTAGCAGTTTCAATGTTCGCATCCCTTCATCCCTCTCGTTATCACACCTTCCACAGCCAACAATGGGCCATCATGGGCTCCAACCTTCCTTGGTCATCTGTTGCCAGCCCTGATTTTTCTAGCCTGATCCAGCCTCCAGTACCCCCCCCCCCCCCCCCATACTTTCAGTCTGAAGAAGGATTCTGACCTGAATCGTCACCATCCTTTTTCTGCAGATATGCTGCCTGAGTTACTCCAGCACTTTGTGTCTAACTTCTGTATAAACCAGCATCTGCAGTTCCTCCTTACACAGTAATAAATAGCAATTTAAAGTACTGTTATCATAAAAGATATAGAGAGATAGGTCGAGCTTTGTAATATATTGCTATGCTTTTCTATTGCTGTGTATGGCAAGAAGACTCTGCATTTCCACCCAATATGTGTTTACGTTGTCTCATTACTGTGGTTACCAGCACTTAAAGGAGTTCATTCATAAATTGACTTCCACATTGACATCAAACATCATCCCCAACAATACAGCACTCTGCAACTGGGTTATTAAAGCTTTGGATGTTTGTAGCATTGACCACTGCTTCAAGCACGTTAGTGGATCATAATTACAGGTGGGCGAAGATACACTATTAGTTTGGCAAGACAGCTCACAAATGACAACCGCTGACAGCTCTATCCTCTCAACATTCTGCTTCAATATGAGACCAGGTTGCCCAAGGAAATATAAGCAGTTTAGAAGGATGAGGGGGTACCTCATTGAAACTTACTGAATAATGAAAGACCTGGACAGAGTGGATGAGGAGATGATATTTCCACTAGTGGGAAAATCTAGGACCAGAGGCCGTCGCCTCAGAATAAAAGGACGTACCTTTACAAAGGAGTTGAGGAGGAATTTCTTTAGTCAGAGGGTGGTGAATCTGTGGAATTCATTGCCACAGAAGGTATTGGAGGCCATCAATGGATATTTTTAAGGTGGAGATTGACAGATTCCTGATTAGTAAGAGTGTTAAGGTGTTATGGGGAGAAGGCAGGAGAATGAGGTTGAGGGGGAAAGATAGATCAACCATGATTAAATGATGGAGTAAACCCGATGGGCAGAATGGCCTAATTCTGCTCCTATAACTTATGAACCATGCAACTGCTTATATTTCCTATTGTGATAGGATTTCACTAAGTAAATGATTTGAAGCTATATAGTCACAAAGTCCAGCAGTACGGAAGCAGGCCCTTCAGCCCAACTCGCCAATGCCACCCAAGATGCCCCATCTAAGCCAATCCCATTTGCGGGCATTTGGTTTATATCGCTCTAAACCTTTTTTATCCATATACTGTGCCTGTCCAATGGTCTTTTACCTGCTGGTACAGGACCTGCCTCAACTACCTCCCCTGGCAGCTCGTTCCATATACCCACCATCCTCTGTGAAAAAGCTACTATCAGGTTCCAATTCAATTTTCCCTCTCCCACCTTAAACCTCTGCCCTCTGGTTCTTAATTCCGCTATCCTGGCTAAAAGACACTGATGATTTTATACACCGCTATGTTATACCCCTCAGTTTCCTGCGCTCCAAGAAATTAAGTCCTAGCCTGCCCAAAACCTCCCTAAATGTTATTCCCTTATCATGTATCTGTACACTGTGAATAGTGCAATTGTAATCAAGTATTGTCTTTCCGCTGACTGGTTAGCACGCAACAAAAGCTTTTCACTGTACCTCGGTACACTTGACAATAAACTAAACGAAAGTGAACTAAATTAAAGTAAACTAAAATAACTAATTCCACCCCTCAAGTGCTAGCTATATCTTCAGAAATATTCTCTGCACTCTTTCCAGCTTAACAACATCCTTCCTATAGCAGGGTGACCCAATCCGAGTACTCTAATTCCGGCTTCTCCAATGTGTTACAGTCAGCTTTGTGCAACAAGATGCGGTGGAGGAACAGAAATGACTATTGGGGACACAAGTCCACATGCAACAGCGCAGTAAAATTCCGCATGAATTTCCAAGTTGCTGCTTCCTACGTCTCATTGATAATTATCGATTCCTCTTATGGGGTATTATTCCCATTTTTTGCACCATCTTTTCCTTCCCATCTTCATCATGCAGAATACATTACTAGAAGAATGCAATTTAGACTTCAGAGATACAGCGTGGAAACAGGCCCTTCAACCCACTGCTTACGTGCTGACTAGCGATCATCCCGTACACTGGCATTATCTTACACACAAGGAACAATTTATAATTTTACCAAAGCCAATTGACCTACAAACCTGTACGTCATTGGAGCGAGGGAAGAAACGGGAGCACCCTGAGAAAAGTTACACAGTCTCTACAGGGAGAACGTACAAACTCCATACAGGTAACACCTGTAGTCAGGATCAAAAACGGGTCTCTGGAGCAGGAAGGCAGCAACTCTACTGCAGCGCCACCATGCCAATATTTAATTCACATCTTCCTTTTCCATAAACAGTTAACATAATACAATTATGTAAAACCATATCTATTTATCCACTTGCAGGCAAAAATATGTAATGAGTTTACTTGCAAGTCAGTTGGCTTTGTTCAATACATCACAGCATGCATTATACAATGAATGTGGGTATATTTGCTTTAGATATCACTCCATCGACTTGATAAATAAACTATTGCATTGGGTAAAGGCACAGAGTCTCTTATCCAGAGCAGGGGAATCAAGGATTCGAGGGCATAGGTTTAAGGTAAAGGGGGAAAGAGTTAATAGGAATCTGAGGAGTAACATTTTCACACAAAGGGCAATGGGTGTATAGAACGAGCTGCCAGAGGAGGGACTATTGCAACACAAAGGTGCCATCATGCACTTGCGATGTTCTTCTCCGTTTTCATGTTCTACAATAACATTCTACAATACATAGATAAGCATGTGGCCCCTATGCTCGTGGGGCCCCGGGCAACAGCCCAGCGTGCCCATGCGTCAAGACGGCCCTGGGGATATGGGGCAAACGCAGGCAGGTGGGACCAGAGTAGATGGGACATGTTGGTCGGTGTGGGCAAGTTGGGTCTAAGGGCCTGTTTCCACGCAATATAACTATGGCTGCAAAATATGCTGATTTGGTTGCGTTTGTTGTTCGGGATAAATCATACAGATTTTGAAGTTACATTAAAGCTAAGTTCCTCAAAATAATTTATTGAATTCTGTAAATAAATGATACAGTATCGTTGGTGGTATGCCTACCGTTACTGTTTTTATTCGACCTCCTGGTTGTGCACAGGTCCACCCTGACTTGTTCATTAATAAACCACAGACTTCTCCTTCCGTGCATGGGATCATATCACACCACTGCTTGCTCTTTACAACTCGAACTGCAAATCAACACACACAAAAAGAAAGAAACGGTTAGACCACATTGAGAAATGAATAATTGAAACATTCTTTCACAAGTGTAAAATGAAACTGAGCCGTGCAATGAGTTCACCGGATCACACAATAATGGAGAATAATTCACTTGGTGGGCGGTAGAGTTGCTGCTTAACAGCGGCAGAGACCTGGGTTCCCCTGGCACAGGTGCTGTCTGTACGGTGTTTGCATGTTCTCCCCATGACCTGCGTGGATTTCCCCCGGATGCTCCGGTTTCCTCCTACACTCCAAACACGTACAGGTTTGTAGGTTAATTGGCTTTGGTAAAATTGTAAACAGTTGTGTGTGTGTGTGTGTGTGTGTGTGTGTGTGTGTGTGTGTGTGTGTGTGTGTGTGTGTGTGTGTGTAAGATAGTGCTGTGTACGGGAATCGCTACTCGGCGCGGACTCGGTGGGACGAAGGGCCTATTTCCGCGCTGTTTCTCCAAACTAAACTAAAATGAGAGGTCATTTGGCCTGTGTTAATCATCCATGTTGATGCAGCCAACCTTGTTTCTGCATTGCAGCATTCTGTCACACGAGTTGCAACCCTGGAAACACGACTTTGGTTCAAGCACAAAATGGTGAAAGCTTTCTTTGTAGCTTGATAGCGTCTCAGAGTAAATGAATATGGGGCATTGTAGCCGCCACCCTGGTGGAGTGAGGATCGCAAAAAAGCCGGACATAATTTGTCGCTAAATTGACAGTCTCATTAACTGGCTGAAAGGATCGTAATGACGCAAAGTGGACAAAGCCACTGTGGCACAAGTCTTTTGAGATTGACTTAAATGCACATTGTCAGAGATGATCGTTCAGTCTGTTTAAGTAGGTTATGCATGGCTGAGAATGTTTGGCGCCAAGACAGGATGCCAACGTGAAAAGGGCTTCATTCAGTAACAAAACCAGATCTCAATTGCAATGAGCGCATGAAATATAAATGTGTTTAGTTTAGATTAGTCCACAGATACAGCACGGAAACAGGCCCTGCGGCCCAAATATTCCACACACTAGCACTCGTACAGACAGCACCCGTAGTCAGGATTGAACCCTGGTCTCTGTCTCTGGAAGGCAGCATCGCCTAAAGGTTTGCCGTGCCACTCTACCGACCCTAAAGATTTGCTTCAGTGAAAAAAAAACAAAAGCACAAGATAGACAGACCCTGATGGAACGTAAATTAATTCTTTCCAACTATGTCCCTTCCTGTCTAGGGAAGTTGACTGTGGAGATTTCATCAAAGTGGCTGTCCAATCTTTCAGCAATCTAAGCAGAATGATATGGCGTGAAGGGAAACCAAGGAAACAGAAGATGCATAAACTGTATTCCTAAAGAAGCATGTCTGATATATTGTTCATTGAATGCAATCTTTAAAATGTGACGCAAAGCCAACATTTAAGCTTTGTTTTCATGGTTCACTCGCTAGAATTTCGAAGATTGAGGGGGGATCTTATAGAAACTTACAAAATTCTTAAGGGGTTGGACAGGCTAGATGCAGGAAGATTGTTCCCGATGTTGGGGAAGTCCAGAACAAGGGGTCACAGTTTAAGGATAAGGGGGAAATCTTTTAGGACCGAGATAAGGAAAACTTTTTTCACACAGAGAGTGGTGAATCTCTGGAATTCTCTGCCGCAGAAGGTAGTTGAGGCCAGTTCATTGGCTATATTTAAGAGGGAGTTAGATGTGGCCCTTGTGGCTAAAGGGATCAGGGGGTATGGAGAGAAGGCAGGTACAGGATACAGAGTTGGATGATCAGCCATGATCATATTGAATGGCGGTGCAGGCTCGAAGGGCCGAATGGCCTACTCCTGCACCTATTTTCTATGTTTCTATGTAAAAGAGTAACTGGGTCAATTCCTGGGATTAGAGACACAGCAAGGAAGCAGGCCGATCGGCTCATCGAGTTGATGCCCATCATTGATCACCCGTTCACATTAGTTCGGAGTTGTCTCACTTTCCCATCCACCCCTACACACTAGGGTCCATTTACAGGGGCCAACTAACCAACAAACCCGCACGTCTTTGGGATGTGGGAGGAAACCGGAGCACCCGGAGGAAACCCATGCGATCACAGAGAGAACATGCAAACTCCACCCAAGGTCTGGATCGAACCCGGATCTCTGGTGTGCTGAGGTAGCAGCTCTACCAGCTACACTACTGTCCAGTCTCTGCTGGTTTAAAAAAATACATTTTACGTTATGTTAAGGAAGAGGATAGAAACATAATGGTCACTAGTTCGATGTTATCCAACTTTCTCATCCACTCCCGACACACTAGGGGCAATTTACAGTCCAAGCAACCTACCAGTGAATTTATTTGAAAAAAGTACTAAGCATAGAAACATTGAAAATAGGTGCAGGAGTAGGCCATTTGGCCCTTCAAGCCATTCAATATGATCATTATTGATCATCCAAAATCAGGACCCCGTTCCTGCTTTCTCCACATATCCCTCATTTCTATTGGCCCTATATCTAACTCACTCTTGAACATACTGCTCCCTCTTCACACTGTTTTTGATTTTCTGTTTTTGGATTGAATCCTGTTTTTAATTTGTGTCTCTGTGATGTCTTTATTACTTGTTATATTCCGATTATATGTTATTATGTAAGGTGTCCTTGAGATTTTGTATGAAAGGCGCCCATTAAATATAAAATTTATTATTATTATTATATCCAGTGGATTGGCCTCCACTGCCTTCTGTGGCAGAGAATTCCACAGATTCACAACTCTTTCGGTGAAAATGTTTTTCCTCATCTCAGTCCTAAATGACCTACCCCTTATTCTTAAGCTGTGACCCCTGGTTCTGGACTTCCACAACATCGGAAATGTTTTTCCTGCATCTAGTCTGTCCAATCCCGTGAGAATTTTTTTTCTGTTCCTATAAGATTACCTCTCATCCTTCAAAATTCCAGCTAATATAAGCCTAGTCGATCCATTCTTTCATCATATGTCAGTCCCACTCTCCTAAGAATTAACCTTGTGAACCTACATTGCACTCCCTCAATAGCAAGAATGTCCTTCCTCAAATTAGGAGACCAAAACTGCGCACAATACTCCAGGTGTGGTCTCATTGTAATATATTCACAGATTTTACACATATTGATTTTAATAGACCGGCACATTAGCGCAGCTGTAGAGTTGCTGCCATATAGCGCCACAGACCTAGGTTTGGTCCTGACTACAGGTGCTGTCTGTACAGAGTCTACACGTTCCCTCTGTGACTGCGTAGGCTTTATTTCTCTCCTCCCACATTGAAATGAAGCTGCCAATTCAGGCACAGAAGCCCACAAACACTGGAAGTGTTCTCAACCCTAAATCATTCTCTTTCCACTTTGCTGTCTGACCTGTTGAGTGCCTCAAACATTTTTTGATTTTATTTCAAATTTTATAAATTCAAGTTTCATAGCGTCCTCAGCTTTTTTGAGATATTTTCAGGGATATTGAGTGATGAATAGGTATTGGTCAAGGCACTAGGATACACCATAACTCACCATCCAAATTATTTTATGGGATCTTTACCTGAGAGAATAGACAAGGCTTCAGTTTTGGGCATCCATCTACATTTTCCCTCATTGTTATCGACTTCAGGAAACATGGTGGAGAACATGTCACAATCAGCATCAATGGTGCAAAAATCAAAACCGTCGAAAGCTTCAAGTTCCTTGGTGTAAATATTTCCTCTGACTCTCAGTCTCGAGAAGGGTCTCGACCCAAAACATCACCCATTCCTTCTTTCCAGAGATGCTGCCTGCCCCGCTGACTTACTCCAGCATTCTGTGTCTATCTTCGTTGTAGGCCAGCATCTGCAGTTCCTTCCTACACATTTTGTCTACTCCACTGCAAAATCTCCTCAAGAAGTACTTTGTTCTCTTCCTCTCTCCAACGAGAGTTCTGCAATGTTCTCTCTCGCTGCTTCCCCTCTGTGATTCCTCCTGCTCTCCGGCTATCTCAGTGTCTCCCTCTCCCCTGCCTCTCAGTGTGGGGAAGGGTCTCGACATGAAACATCACCCATTCCTTCTATCCAGAGATGTTGCCTGTCCCGCTGAGTTGCTCCAGCATTTTGTGTTTACCAACAACCTATCCTTGACCAGCCACATTAAAGCTATGGCCACAAAAAGCACTTCCTCAGGAGACAAAGGAAGTTGGGCATGTCTCCAACAACTCGTGCCAACTTCTACACATGCACTGTCAAAAGCATGCTGTCGGGTTGCGTCATAGCTTGGCTTGGGAACAGCTCTGCCCAAGTGTAAGATAAGAGAATTATGGACGTAGTCCAGTCGACCCCACAGCCCAGACTCCTCACCATCGACTCCATCTACACTTCACGCTGCCTCAGGAAAAAAGTCAACATAATTAAGGACAATTTTCACCCTGGTCATTCCCTCTTCTCCCCTCTCCATTTCGGGCAGAAGACACAAAAGCTTGAAAGCACTCACCACCATTGCTTGGCCTCCACAGC